>NC_053025.1:519231109-519378410 GCF_003073215.2 Triticum urartu | reverse complement strand
ATGTTGGGAGGATATGTGCATGACACCTCACGACAATGGCTGCCTCTGATACTAACTTGGCTGACTCTGTAGCATCACGTGGCCTTTTTAAACCTGCCTCAAAATAGATCTCCATTCTTCCTCCTTTAGATTTTGTTAATCTGTCAAGCATCATCCCTGATGTCTGTTTCCGCTTGCACCATGGTGCTAGTTCAATAACGAATATGGAAAGTGTTAGTGCACATCAAACTGTGAGAGTACATATAAAGGAGCATGCAACAGCAACTTGACTCGGTCAGGTACCATCTTGGTGTTGATGCTGATGAGGTTCATCTGATCTTGCCAAGTCCTGTTGTGTTAGCAGTGCTTCAGAAGTAGTGTTAGGTGTGAATGCAGCTTGGGAACTGGCCAGTTCTAGAGTAAACGAACGAGTAACTCGTTGAGATGCTAGTACAGTTGAAGCGGATGCTGCAGCTGGTGGAGCAGGTGATACTGTGTTTGTAGATTTAGCCAGTGGACTTGGACCTTCTACTGCACTATAAGTACCAGCAGAATCTCGAGGGCGGATCCTTTTCCCTTTCACCCGACGAGTAACACCATTCCCTACTATATTCTTTTCCTTGCACTTTTTTGACGTTGCCATGTCAAGGCATACCCACAACACAAAAGAATAAAATCGCTCTTCAGAACTCATTGATGCATGATACAGACAAGCAACACTTTGATGTAAGACAATCGTATGAGGATGGAATATGTAAGAAAAACAGGACGGCGTGACATATTCACAGCTACGATGTGTAAACTAAGCAGAAGGATTTTCAAGAAAATATAAGTAATGCAAGCTAGACACCATATGAAAGATGAACCAATATCACTCTGCCTAGATAAAAGTGTCATTTTGAAAAATTAGAAGCAGTACAACATAGAAATCAATGCAAGATGCAACCACTATCAAACTGCCATGTTAAAATCGTCCAATCATGAGTGACTGATGCGGGATACACAACAACAGTACTTTGATATAAGAACATGGTATGATTGATAGATGAAGTGTATTCTAGCACAAAAAGGCATGTCATATGCACATGTATATCGTATAAACTCAGCAGGTGCAATTTAATCAAAATAGAAGAAATACAGGCTAGACAACATATGCAACATGAAACTAATTATCACACTGTCAACTTAGAGCAAGTAACTGCGATGGTGGAGTACGGGAGATGAACTCATCATGTAGACTTGGGACTTCAACTTCATTAGCAGTAGCAGTGGCAAATCTAGAGAGTCTCTGTTTGCGTCGGTCCAGAGGACCACCAACATCCCCTAACTTAATCGTTTCCTTCCAATTTTCTGATATTGCCTTATGAAGTCAAAACCAAAAGAAGATGAATAAAATTAGCTCCGCATAACTGGTTGATGCATGATACAGATGAACACTACTTTAATGTAAGGAAAGCGCAAGATAGGAGGATGGAATATATACACAAAAAGACAGCATTGCATATTAAGACGTACGATAGGAGGATGGAATATGTATGAAAAACAGTAAGCAGAAGGCATTTCAACAAAATTAGAAGAAATGAAAGCTAGGCACCATATGAACATGCAACCAATATCACTATCAGGTAAAAAGTGTCTCGTGTAAGTGCCATTTCAAGAAATTAGAAGAAGTACAAGCTAGAAGAAAATGCAAGATGCAACCTACATCACACTCCCAAGTTAAGTGTGTCTTATCGGTAAGTGAACGTTGTAGGTATAAGTTGTAAGCTACGCAGATGCAATTCAAGAAAATCAGAAGCAATACAAACAAGACATCATATGGAACACGCAAGCACATATAACAGTTCCAAGTTAGAGCAAGCACCTGTGATGGTGGAGTAGGGGAGATGTGCTCATCATCTACACGTATGTTCTAGAAATAGGAACATGTGTCATATTCACAGGCATTTTGTGTAAAGTAAGCAGATGCAATTCAACAAAGTTAGAAGCAATACAAGCTAGATATCATACGCAACATGCAACCACATATAATAGTGCCAAGTTAGAGCAAGCACCTATGATGGTGGAGTAGGGGAGATGTGATCATCATCTACACAGCTACGTTGACTGTCTAGCCTTGCGTTTTCTTGCGAATCTTGTTGGGAGGATGGCGGAGTAGAATCTGTAGAGACCCTCCGTTTCAGTTGCTCGGAAGGACCACCATCATCCAATGCCTTACCAATTTCCTTCCGCTTTATTGATTTTGCATTGTGACGTCAAACCGACAAAAAAGGCATAAAGTTCGCTATTCAGAACTCATTCATGCATGTTACTAACGAACACTACTCTGATGAAAGGCAAAGTCATGATACGAGGATGGAATATGTACGAAAAACTAGACGTCTTGACATATTCACACCTATCATGTGGTAACTAAGCAAAAGGCACTTCAAAAAATTAGAAGCACTGCAAGCTAGACACCATATGGAAGGTGCAATCAATATCACTCTGCCAAGTTAAAATTGTCTTTTCATAGGTGGAGTTCATCAAACTAGACGCTCTACATGCTAGAAATCATATTCAAGACGCAAACCAATATCACACTGCCAACTTAAAGGTGTCCCATCATATGTGATTGACGCAGAATACACAAGAAGAGTAGTTTCATGTAAGAACATGGTGTGATAGACAGATATGGTATGTACAAAAACAAGAAAGCATGTCATATTCACACGTATCATGTGTAAGCTAAGCAGATGCAGTTTACACTAATTAGGAGCAATACAAGCTAGACACCATATGCAATATGCAACCAGATATCACACTGCCAAGTTAGAGCAAGCACCTTGGATGGTGGAGTAGGGGAGCGGAGACTTAGAACTTGTAATTCACTAGCAGTACAAGGAGAATCCGTATAGATGCTCTGTTTATGTCGCTGCAGAGGACCACCATCATCGCCTTCCTTACTCTTTTCCTTCCTATTTTTTGATTTTGCCTTGTCAAGTCAAACCCACAAGAAAAAGGAATAAAATTTGCTCTTCAGAACTCATTGATGCATGATACTGACGAGCACTACTTTCATGTAAGACAGCCGCATGATAGGAGGATGGAATATGTATGAAAAATAGGACGGCATGACATATTGACATGTATGATGTATAAAGTGTAAACTAAGCACAAGGTGTTTGAACTAGTTAGAAGCAATGCAAGCTAGAAACCATATGAAGGATGAAACCAATATCACTCTGCCAAATTAAAAGGGTGGCCTAACATATGTATTTGATAAAATTAGAAGCAATACTCCCTCCGTTCCACAATGTAGTGCCTATAGATTTTTCTGAAAGTCAAACATTGTGACCTTTGACCAAGCGTATAGAGAAAACTGTCTACATCTACAATACCAAACATGTACAATCTGAAAATACAACTCATTATGTATCCAATGATGTGCATTTGGTATTCTAGATGTGCCTATTTTTCTCTAGGCGTGTCATATTCACATGTATAATGTGTAAGCTAAGGAGATGCAATTTAACAAATTAGGAGAAATACAAGCTAGGAACCATATGCAATATGCAACCAGATATCACACTGCCATGTTAGAGCAAGCACCTAGGGTTGTGGAGTAGGGGAGATGCGATTTGGAACTTGCACTGCAGTAGGAATAGCAGGAGAATCTGCAGAGATCATCTGTTTTGGTTGCTCCAGAGGACAACCATCATTCCGTGCCTTCGTCCTTTTAGATTTTGCCTTGTCAATTAAACACACAAGAAAAATGAATGAAATTTGCACTTTCACATTTGTTGATGCATGGTACTGACGAACACAACTTTTATGTATGGCAACCACATTGTAGGAGGATGGAATATGTATGAAAAACGCTAAGCAGAAGGCATTTCAACAAATTGGAAGCAATGCAATCTAGACACCATATGAAAGATCCAACCAAAATCACTCTACCAAGTTAGATGTGTATCATTATAAGTGGCACTTCAACAAATTAGAGGCAATACATGTTTGAAATGATATGGAAGATGCAACCAATATTACACTATCAACTTGAAGGTGTCTCGTCAGAAGTGATTGATGAGGGATACACAAGAAAAGTAGTTTGATTAAGAACATGGTTAATAGAAAGACATAATATGTACCAAAAATAGGAATGCATGTCATATTCACAGGCATAATGTGTTAACTAAGTAGATGTAGTTTACCCTAATTAGAAGCATTACAAGGTACACACCATATGCAACATGCAACCACATATCACACTGCCAAGTAAGAGCAAGCACATGTGATGGTGGTGTGGGGGAACTGCGGTCATCAACTAGAGAGCTACGTTGACTATCTTCATTTAGCCTTGCTGTATCTTGAGAATCATGTGGGGAGGATGACACTGCACTCTTTAAACGAGTAGCGCGTCTCACAGTAACCCACTGGGGTGTCTGTCTCATCATAAGTGATTGATGAGGGATACAAAAGAGCATTAATTTGATATACGGACATGGTTAAAAGACATATGTAGTATGTATCAAAAACAGGAAGGCATGTCATTATCAAAGGTATAATGTGTAAAGTAAGCTGATGCAATTTAACCAAATTGGAAGCAATACAATCTAGACAGCATATGCAACATGCAACCACATTTGACAGGTAGAAGTTAAAGCAAGCACCTGGGATGGTTGTGTGTGGCAATTGAGATCATCAACTGCAGAGCTACGTTTACTGTCTCCATCTGCTGGCACTGCACCCTTTAGAGCACTGGGACGCTTAGTGCTTATCTTTGAGTTACACTGGAGCAACTCCTGTCTTTTCTTTTTTGTATTCATCAGCACTGCGTCAGAGTCTGAAATACCCATGCATAAAAAACAATAGTGTGAGTATGGGTGAAGTGTGTGCACAAGTAGTAAAGTGTAAAGGTAGCAGATAGCAGGTCGGTGAGAAATAAATGACAGGAGACATATGATAGATCTACAACATGCATGGTACATGAAATTACTAGATTCTAGGATTTTGAAATATGAGCATAGGGATTGCTGGGAAATGCAGATGCTCCTCCAGCACACCACAAGGTGTGGGCCTAGAAAAATAACAGTCGACTAAAAACAAATAGGCCAGTCCATTTTTTCTGCACCGTCCAATGTACAAAGAACGGGAAGATCGCCTTCATCAACCTCCAGCCAGTCAGTGTTACAATCTCCCTCGAAATGCCAGCGACCACCGGCCCAGTCCCCTGCCTCCGCCCTCCCCTCGACCTCACCGCACCGCCGTGCTAGGCACCACCCTAGGCCATTCCTTCAAGCCCCGCTAACCTCCAGATCGGGCGCAAGCAGCTCTTGCGCCCCACACCCCTATGATAGACACCGATGCGCCGCTTCCTCGACGAATAGGCGGACTAGGTGCTCCGCGCGCCTAAGCGGGTGCTGCTTCTTTTGATTGCGATTCGACTGACCATGAATTGAAATCCAAGCGGGCTACTGACCTCTAGCAAAGGTGAAATAGTAAATGGGAGGAAACCTTGTGCATTTAGTATCATGAAGAAGATGCAGTACGAAGCGCTCAACTAGTTTCTTTCGTGGGATGAATACGGTGTGAGCAGAGACGTAAGATTTGCACGAATAAGGGAAGAGGAGTACCTCTTTCTGCTGGCAGTGATGTGTCCTCCTTCTGTTTTTCCAACGATCTTCTTGTGGTTCACTGGAAATGAGAAGTTGTGGAGGACGGTGGAGCCTTGGACGAACCCATGGCCAAGTTGTTGAGTGTTGTGCGGTGGCCGTCTGTCGGCGGCGGGGAACCAGATCCGAGGCAGCGAACAACGGTGTAGCGGGCACAGCTCCGGTGCGGTGGACAGTTGCGACAGTGGAGCGGCAGCGGTGAGGCGCGGGATGGCGTGGTCGAAGTGGTTCTCGTACGGCACACGTCGGCGTCGGTGTCATGGAGGCAGCTCTGCCTCGGCTTCAGCTGCTAAGTCCTTGAGGGCGTTGCGGTTGCGGTTGCGTTGGACAACGACGTCGGGGTACCGGTTCCAGCATGATGGAGGAGGGCGGCGGTGGATTTGGCACGATGGGGTGGAGGACGGAGGAGGCTGGGGTTTCGCGGCTGGTGGAGAGGGTGTTTTGGCGCCCATGGAGTATGAATGGGGAAATGGAGGGAGGGAGGAACTAAGGGTGAACAATGTTTTGGTTTGGGACGCGCTTGTTTGAAATTTGGGGAAAGTTACAAACTTTGCCTCCATATAAAATTTCGGACATATTACGGATTGGGGGTAGGACAGTAATCTCAGGTGTCCCAAATGGTGGGCTGGATAGATTTCGGACGAGCACATGGGTGTTTAGGCGCCCACGGCGTATGAATGCTTCTCGGAGGCGGTTGAGACTGGCGTCTTGGTGAATTTACAAACCTACCCCGGTTTAGACCTTTGGACATCAGGCCGATAGGCTACACGTGTCAGAGTCAGGACAATAATTTCCTACCACCAAACATTAGTCTCGCGTGGTTTCGGGTGACCAGAGGCTTATTTGGCGCTTCGTTCAATATTTGGGAGCAGAAGCTTTAACGTTTTCGGTTCTCTTGAATTGAACTGTTAGGATTTGTCAAACTTCACAAATCTTTACTCTTGAAAATCCTAAACCTACGATTATTTTGGAATGGAGGGGGTACATTTGAATATACATTGTACACGAGTATATATTAAAAAATATGCAACTTATACCTCAGTTTATGCATGGTTCGAGATATAATCTCCTTGGTTGCAAAAAAATAGTTAGACATGCGTATGAATATATAGCATGTTCAAACGCACAACAAAGATTGATGCCCCCTTTTAGATCTGATTTACAAATGCCATTATCTCGGGTTCAAATAGATGAATGCACTTCCTATGAATTCGAATCTTCGAAACCCCCTTTATGTTGAATTCAACATGTATTGTATTTCGTAGCTAGCAATTTGGAATGTATCCATGTTAGTGACAATTGTATAAAGTGCTTCACACTAACAACATGGAGTGCACTAATTAATGTTTATATATGAATTGCAAAAGCAATGCATTGCCTGTATTTCAAACCGCTCTCACTCTATGGATCGATAATATGAAATAAACACATGAGCATGTTAGAATTCAATAGAGTATGGGTGTTTGATAGACCAATTTTCATTCACACGCAAATTGCAAAATTTGTGATCTCATCCAAAAATAATAATGTCATTTATATTTTAATTTAATGCGTAGAACCGCCTTTTACACGTAGATGCACTATGCCTCGGCCCGTTCTCACAAACGTGCTATATATCTCCCTATCTAACGCATAAGTGCACACACCTTATATACATCGGCATTTCTCTTTCACACATGCTCACAATCTTTCCCGAGGTGTCGGGGTGTCTCACGCACACACTCCCTCTGTCTGTCTCTCTCTCTCTCTCTCTCTCTCTCTTTCTGACTACCATGTACCACTCTTTTCACTAATCTCAGTTGGCAAACACTATTTCTCTCACGTGCATATATACACACGCACGGTCTCTTCTAGCCCTCTATACGCACATATATGTGCCTACATGTCTCCCACATGCACATTATCTTTAGGCCTCTCTCGCACACATTGCCCCCCCAGACACACCTCTCTCTTAGTAGTTGAGAGATATGATTCCATCAGATCATTCGATAGGATATCCCTGACTGTTAGGCTGGATGGTAATACGAGGCAAAGTTTTACCCAAGTTCGGACCCTTGCAGTTGAGGAAAAATCCTACTCCTGGTACTGTATATTAGTGATAGGGTGTGTACAAAGTACACGTGAATACCAGGCATTGTGCGTGTGTGTATACTATCGACGAACTAGCCCCGAGGCTTCTATAACATACTCGGGGCCTAGGGTTACAAATCATATATAGTCGTCTTATCACCAGTGGTGATAGAGTCCTCCACGACTCTGGTAGCTTCGTGTTGTACGCCTAGTCCTCCAGATGGGTCTTCGTATAATGCGTCTCGGTCCAACCTATGTGGCGCAGGATGTAACCGACCCATGAGTCCTCATGTTGACCCACCACAACTAGAAATGATGTGCCCACCCCAACTAGAAATGATGTGCCCACCACACCACACATGCAATCGACCACTAAGAAAATAAGCATATACAATAGTACAATGTTATACATGAAAATTAATTGCATGGTGCATCCAAAAATATTTGTTCTGCATTGTGAATGTTTATATTTTCTCCTAAAATATTAGTCACGGGAAAGAGAAACGAAGGGCATATCTCTCCTTGTCTCCACCGGACACCCCCTCTTTCTACACCACTTTCACGTACGCACACAAACTATCTCTTGGCCCTCTCAAAGTATGCATGCCATGACACATTCACGCGTGACAGTCACTGTATTTCAAGCGAAAGCACTATATGGTCGGTGGACTTCAGAGTATGCTCATTACGATCACTGTATATATTCTCGTGGTGATCATACAGTATCTAGCTCACGATACGTCTTCGTATTTTGTTGATGGCACTGGTGGACATTGTATTTGATGTGTGCTTCGTATTTTGTTGACGACACTTACGGTCATTGTATTTGAAGCGAAAGCACGATATGGTCACTGGACTTCAGAATAAGCTCAACACGGTCAACACATATATTTTGTGGTGCTAATCAACCTGTTGTTGGATGGTTAGGAGGACAGTGGTTTCTCGAGCCCACCAGGGTTAATTTCAGTATTTTTCCGGCGATGTGCGTTCAGTGGGAGGAGACGTTCCACTCAACTCCGAGGCACCTACGGTGACTTCATAAAGTCTCAAGATCATCTGCTGGCTCACTCTCTCGAAGGTGCTCATAGGGGTAGGGTCTGCGTCTGTGCGCTTATAGCGGTGAGTGCTTGCGCCTATATATGAGTGCTTGCATCCGTACCATGTTAAAAAAACATGTCGTGATTATACGGTCACTGGCTCACCCGTACAACTCCGTATTTTGTTGATGACACAATCAATTGACCAGTCAAACGTTCCACGTGGCGCAACTAGTGTTGCACCATTGGGGCGCATAACCATGGGGCCCACCTGTCAGCGCGTATATGAAAGAAAGAAATGGTAGTTTGAGTCTGTACCATGTTAATAAAATACATTTTAGGGTGATCATACGGACACTAGCTCACCATACAGCTCGGTAATTTGTTGATGACACGATCAATTGACCAGTCAAATGGTCCACATTCAGCAGTGCCCATTACCATAGGGCCCACCCATAAACGCGTATATGAAGGACATCAATGGTAATAAATTAGTGGTCGGTGGGTATTTGAAGTCGTGAGACCTCTGGTTGGCAGTCGCCGGCGATGGGGGCGCGGTGATTGGGCGGTGGCATGGGGATCGCTGGAGAAAAAGCTCGGCGCGAGGAGCCTAGAGGGATGGCCGGGGTGGCGGCGTACCGGCGGTGGGGAATGGTTTCGGGACGGGCGGGGCGGCGGCGGCGGACCAGCGGTGGGGAATGGTTTCGGGATGGGCGTGGCGGCGTGGCCGCGCGGGCCGGCCGCGGGCAGCGGCGGCGGCCGTCGGTTCCGCCGACGGTGGATGGCGGCTTAGGGGGTGGAGGTTGAAGATAAACTACAGGCCCTTGATTTCGTATCGAACGGCTGGAAAATCTACTGACCAGAGATGAAAAAGTTAGTCGACTGACGTGTTGCCTCACCCCGCACATACACATGCACGCACGCAACACTCGCACGAACACACGCATGCATGCATGCATGCAACAGCGACACGTACACATAACGAACATACACACACACGCATGCATGCATGCAACACTGACACATACACATGCACTAACGAACACACGCACGTATGCCCACATGCATGCAACACTGAAATGTACACATGCACACACGCAACACTCGCACGCCTGCATGCACACCGCACACAACGCAAGACACACGGTCAACCTATACGTGCATGCACCCTTTGTTAAGGACATGGAATGTTGCATTTATTAATCAATCTAATCCTTTTTTGCAAGGTTTAATCAATCTTATATGTGATAAGTAGAACATTGATGTTTGCAGCGGTCTTTATGAATCACAACGTATCAAACGGGCTGTCAACGTATATATCATATTTTTAAAATTCTGTTACATTATATAGTAGGCTTATCTAGATGAAATAGATGACTTCACACTCAATGAACAATCATCGGTTTAGGGAATGCCGCTTCTGACCACCCTATCCCACCAAAAGTTCCTCTGTCGTGCGCTGCCTGCGTTGGGACACTGACATGCCGGCTGGGTGGCCCGCCGAGCCCGCCGGATACGAGCTATGCAGCTCGCTGATCCATCTCCATCCCCTCGCTCGATGGAGCCAATTGCCGCCCAAGCCGGCGCGCGGTTCAGCAACTCGCCGCTCCAGGCCAGCTTGATGAGGAGCGGCGCACGGGCATCATCGCTGCCGTCCACGCCGCCGCCTCGTACCATGCCTCCCGTGTCTTCGACCGCGTCTCCCGTTTTTGTGGCCAAGACTCCCATGCCGACGGCCGCGCCATGCAAGCAGAGACAGAAGCCGGGTGCACGGAGAACGACGAGTTGGTGGCCAGCGCCTCCGCGTCCGCTGCCATCATCGAGGAGAAGTAGAACACAGGAGGCCGCCTCCGCTTGGGTCCCATGAAGGCCACCGCAGAGGCGACGCCGGTGTACACAACAGGTGTCTTGCTGGATCCTTTTGTTGCGAGGACCTTCGTCGACCCTGCATGGGATCCAGAAAAGCGGAGAAGCCCCCTTCCACCATCATCTTGGGCATCAGCCAATCATATCAGTTGGGCAGCGGGGAAGCGAGCCGTCCTTTGCGTTGAAGCATATACCTCCGGGGCTCCCGGCAGTCCAGTGATCGTGCTGCCGGACATGAGGAACACAAATGGATTGGCAGGTGACCATTTAGGCCAGGTATTATATACCTGTGTTGTCCAGAACTAGTACCTCTTAGTTGATTTGAATGTAATGAAATCCGTCATGTTTGTATGAAAATCCGGTATTTTATATGAATTCTGTCATTGTTTATGAGAAATATCGTTGTGTTTGCATGAATTTTGTCCGGTTGGTTGAGTTGCTGTCAGAATGTGTGCGACTATGGTTGGATGGCGTAATATGCAGGTCGCTGGTCGGTCTGTGGCCGGCTCGGGTGGCGTGGTGGGACAAAAAAAGCACAGCTCGTGCGAGCTCGTCTCCAACGTGCGCGTTGGAGGATGCATGAGCACTCGAACCATTCCTCATGCATTGGTGGCAAAGGCACCGGTGGACAAAAGGGTCGCCAATATTTTGGCTACCCCGGGCAAAATCCAAACAGCCCCCCTAGCAGATTCAAATCCCTCGTTCGCCGTGAAATTTTGCCATGTGTTGTTTTCATGGACTAGTAAGATGCTCGTGCATTGCACGGAACATCAAGATGCATTTTTTTACAAAACACATGTTGTGATTGACCCATGCAGGAGTAATCCCATGTGTAAAAACTAATGATATCTCGAGAATTTTATCGGAAAAATGGTATCTCGAGAATTTCATCAAAAAAATGATATCTCGATACAAATGAGAGATAAGATGAAGAGGAGTGGGGCGTGGTGGTGACTGGTGGTCAGACTGGGCGGAGGCATGGGGATGGACGGCGCATTATGTCTAGGTTTGTATCTCTCTCACACACATCCATGTAGGTGGGGGACATGCATGAAGAGAAGAGGTGCATGCACGGTGCACGTACTCCCGTCTCTTTGCTAGCCACACCCGTGCGGGTACACGGTGGAGCTCATTTCTGTATGAAAAGGCAGCCCACATGGTAATTTGACATGTGTACTGGTTGTCCACTTGATGGAGGATCATCTACCATGGGTGAACAAACAAATTGCGACTAGACGCGTCATATGGGGCCTACCTTAGAGGCAAGGTTCTTTACACTCGAGATGCTCTGTACGTAAGTATTACTTTTGATGTGTCCCGTCAACTCGCAGAATGAGGAGAAGCTTGCTTAATACACCGTCTCACCCGCCCACGGGCGCGGTGGCTCGCAGGACGAGGTGAAGCTTGCTTACTATGCCTACGCCCGCTCCCTTGTCCACGCGTGCGGTGGCTCGCAAGGCGAGGAGAAAATTTTACTACTCCCTCCGTTTACGCCTTGTCCCTACCTTGGTTAGAGAGATTATCGTATTGTTTGGAATATACTATGTCTTTTAGTAGTACTCCCTCCTTTCCAGTTTATGGCTCAAGTTCCTTGGAGTAGTAGTATATAGGAGTAGTACTACTACAACAATTTTCTTGGATTCCATGGTGCAGCAAGCTACCCTAGGCTATGTTACTATTCCCTCCTTGCCAGTTTATGGCTCAATTTCAAAATCTCTCCAACCAAGGTAGATGGTGAGTGGTGGAATTAATTTCGTAGTTTGCACAAGTAATGTATGCTCGTTTTTCTCAAGAAGTTATGTTTATCGAGGCATTAATTAGAATGAGTGCATGCATGACCACTAAATTTCCATGAACATCTACATGCATTGGTGAGTTTTCTCTTGACAATACTTGCACCGGGTGATTTAACGCACCTCTAAATCCAACATGTGATGGTACTACTACTACTAGTAGAATTGAGACTTATAAAATGAAAAAACGATTTTTTTAGACGAGCCCTATAAACCGGAAGGGAGGGAGTAGTAAGTAGTATACTACCTCCATAGTGGGTACGTATCCGTAAAATCATATTTTCCCAAAACTAAGTCGCTCAACCTTTATTTTCTTGTTTCCCTTCCTGCCTCGTTGCCTCGAACAGACTATGCCAAACTCCCCTGCCTGCCGTGTGGGAAAAGACCCGCCCTCGCCTTTTTTTAGTCCGGGTTTGTATCGATGGATCACGCGAAGCAGCAAAAACCAAGTCCTATCTTGTACTCCTCTGTGGACACTCGCTTTCATGAATTATGTACTTCCTCTCGCCGACATGTGGGACATATAGCAACCGGGTCGACGTGTCATGGACCAAATAACAGTGCAAAACAGCAGGGGGGCGCACCCCAGTCGTACAACCCTAGTAGTAGTAATGAGCAATGAGACGTCAAATCACAAAACCGCACCTTCCCAGACGGACGAAGAAACCATTATTTCACACTTCGCTTCACCATCATCTCCTTCAAGAAAACCAGGTAGTATTGCTTCTGCCATTGTTCTGCCCCAAGAGGGACACGCGCATTGCCTTGGTACATCATGACACGTGGGACCGCATGACAGGCCATGCTCCCCCGCCCATTGGTCGGTAAAATCACCTCATTTTTACTACTTCCTCCGTATCGGTTTAAAGGGCATGCATATTGTTCTAGGTTGAGAATTTAACTGGCTATATATGTGATGAACTGTATATGTTTAGAAACTACATCCGCTTAAGAATCGAATGCTATACTTTTTGTGACATAGTAACTCATATTTAGTTAGTCAAATGGATGACCGAGAACTACGTGCGCGCCCTATAAACCGAGACGGGGAGGGTAGTACAATACACATCTTTTCTCTACTCCTATAAAAGACTCAGTTGGTGATGATGGTGCGTCTGCCATCCATCATTTCTGACCATTAAATCTGCATCTAACGACTATGATGTAAGTCGTGGCATCTTTGCAACAAGACCCCACTCCTCTACTCCAATTTGCAGAAACCCCTTAGTATCTTGAAACCAACCACATCCCTCCCCCACCTCATCAAAACAACCACAAGGAATATATTTTGAGTGAAACCTAATACGAGTATATTTTTAGTGATATATACACCAAACTATAGTGTTTTTCTTTCAAGTTTGTGAACACGTATTATTCTATTTTGGATCCGTTGCAACGCACGGGCACATTGCAAGTTAGATCAATATAGTCGGGATTCACCAAGGAGGAAAACCAAGTGGTAGGCTGCTCCTGTTGTGTTGGCGTAGCAACTTAGGGCTCATTCAGTTTGGAGGAAATCAAAACGTAGGAATTAGGAGTAGTATAGGAATTTGATCGGATGGCACTTGCCATCCTAAGGAATTGACTTGCCTCGTTCCTACGCGCAAAATGAGCTTTGAGTGGATGTGTAGTTTCCTCCAAAAACACAGGAAATGAGTAGTATTCCTACAAAATTCCTATACGCATTTCCTATAAACCGAATGCATATATAGGAAATTTTCCTCCGGAATCCTTGTTCCTATGTTATTCTTACGGAAATCCTCCAAACCGAATAAGGCCTCAAGCAGGGTTAGTCCGCACACAAAATGGTGACACACTTAACAGGACCCCTTTGGACGACATGTGGCACATCCATTGTCTTATTCCACGTGTGATGCACCAAATTACAGTTCGGAGCAGCGGTTGGACTTGGAGGCACCCCGGTCGTAGCATCGTAGTAGTAGTAATAGAGCGATGAGGGGTCAAATCACAAAGCCCCACATTTCCTGCATTAAGCTGTACGGATGAAGCAACCATCATTTCACTCTAGGGCGCAAGAGTATAAAGAAAAGAGTAAACCAATGATGCGTGCGGCAGCTACCTAGGGCACCCTAGGGTAGGGGCCTCCACTACAAATCCATTTTTTAAAGCGCCTCCACTACAAATCCGCTTCTCCCTCGTCCTCTTGAAGAAAACCGATGATGCGTGCGGCGTTAGGGTTTGTAGGAGTACTACGGCATGAGGGGCCACGTCGTAGTAAATGGGAGAGGGATTGAGTTCGAGTCGACGCCTTAATATGTGTGGGCCGCTTGGTTTTATGGGAACGAGGCAGCATTTTGGGTTCGGGGACCAGTGGAGATATACGTACAAAAAATTGTGGACGTAGGTTCGACCGAAAGGCAATGATGCATGGGCCCTGCATTTTGATATACCCGCGGCCGCGTGAAATTTTCTACTCTACCTAAAACTAGTAAGGTACACATGCATTGAACGCATGAGATTTGGAAACCACATTATGAATAAATACACACTATAGCATCTAAAGCTTTGAGTCATATATGCATGATGTACATGTTCGTTCAGTTCTTATAGTTAATCTCATTCAAAATCAATTAGTTTTATAAAAAGGTTAAGATTCATGGGATTGTGCTGCATTGTAAAGCATAAAGTCAAAAACAAATAATGGCAATTCATTTAGAAAAAAAGTTCGGGCAATTATGATATGGAAGATTCTAGAACAAAGGAGAAGTGCTCGTGTTTTGGGAAAGCATGCACGGCCCACATCTCTTATTGGTTGATATGTCATGAAATAAGAAACGAGGAGGGACTTAATGTACCATGCCAAAGCGTTTTGGGATTATTTGGTTTTTGAAAGATGACTTACACACCTAGACGGAGGGAGTACAAAGAGAAAAAATGAATTGCAGTTAAAAGAATGACATTTCTAACAAAAATGTGAATGTGAACTACATATGTGTGCACGTGACCAACACATACATTGTCAATGCAAAATTTAATGCAAGAAATAACTTATGAGTAACATGCACAAATTGATGATGTGGTGCTTGCATGCATAGGGTAGAAGATGTATAGCAAAATTTAATGCAAGAAATAACTTATGAGTAACATGCACAAATTTATGACTTGCATGCATGACGTGTTCTTGTGCCATAGTTGAATGTCTAGCAAAAAAAGCTACTAGTGGGTTGTACTAGCTATTTAGGAATAGAAGATGTATACATGGAAGTTGTAGGGAAGAGATGACATATATCTCAATTCCTATGAGTAGGGATTGGAAAAGAGATGTCATTTGGTTCACATCATAGGAACTTTTCTCTTGAATCTAGAGATGACATGTATCTCAATTCCTACGAGGAGAGATTAGAATAGTGATGTCATTTGGTTCACATAATAGGAACTTTTCTATTGAATATACGCTAATGTTTCTTTTCCTTTAAAATTATGGGAGTATAGGAATCCATTCATATGAACCAAGTGGCTCTATAGCTATAAAAATGATGTCATGTTTATTTCCTTTGAAATGTGGAGTATGTGAATCTATTCCTATGAACCAATTGGCTCTAAAGGAAAAAATCCTATAAAAATCATATCATATAGAGTTCATATGATATTACTTCAAACCAAAGGATGGTTGTAATTGCTGCAGGTGATACGACGGTCTATCTTTTTAGACTCCTCCCCCATCTTTATAGTTACCTCTCGAAGATGAATGAAATGATATATAGTGGGTATTCTATATGTGCATTTTGGTACACGAAAACTCGGTAAAAGTTTGCGAGGTTCGAATTTTCAATAAAGCTATATGCACTGCATTTTGGAACGGAGGGAGGAGCATATGGAAGTTCCTAACACTCACGTGTAAGATTTGTGTGTAGAAGGAGTGGCTGCTCTGTTAAATGACATGGCAAAACTGACACTATCGAATGCCGATCTAACGGTTCTTACGACGTTCGTCAGGAAACGGCTTGTGGAGAACGTTTGCCGGATAATGGTTTATGGACACATGCATTGCATTGATACGTGCCCCCTCTCTCTCTCTCTCACGCACACACGCACCCTCACGAGTCACGACTCTCTCGAGTCCTCTCACACCCACCATCTATCTGCAGGTAGACGTCACACACATATGTGCTCTTTAACACCCAACCCTCAGAACTTCTAAAAAACAAGAGACGCCGCACACCTTTTATTTTAGCTCACACGCACACACTTATACTATTACTCTTGTGGAGAACGTTCTTTGGGCATAGTATATTGTACTCAAACGAAGAGAAGCGGTGCACGCATGCACTAGTTCTCTCACACCCACTCACGGGTACACGTAGGAGCGCATTTTTTTGAAACTGGTACAACAAAATCACTCCACTATATATATTTGCAGGAGCCTTAGCGCTTGCTTTACTAGGGTTCCTCTCTTTCACTCTCTCATGCTCTCCAGATCTAAGCAAGACATAGGTGGCCACACTCTCTCTGCTCACGGCTGGTCACAAATCCGGCCGGACCACCTCAACCGGGGCAGGTGTGTACGTGCATCGTTCACGCTGTCGTCGACGGCGTGGGAGGAGACCAACGGCTGCCCGCGCGTCCCGATCGACGACCTTGTCGTTCTCTCTGAGAGAGCACCGGCTCGGGAGGGCCTCCGACCCCTTCTTCCTCCCTACAGTATTGTGGACAAGATGCGGCCTCCCGACGCCGTCTTTGCCACATGCCGACGACCCTCAGGTATATATTCCTTCGGAGCCTGCCTTGCTCTACTGCCCCAGCTCCCCACGTGGCTACGTGTGGATCTTTTTCTATTTCCGTCGGTTGTTCCAAAGCCACTTTTACTATTATTAGAGGTAAAGCTAGTTCATACAGTAGAATCTAAGAGTTGGTTCAAACAGGGAAGAAAGTGGGAAAGCTGTAGCATGAATCTAGGACTTGGTTCTAAGAGGAAACAGGGGAAAGTAGTAGATACTGGCTACCCAACCGGTCTATTGGTTGAAAAGGCGAAGAAAGCATGGTGGATGGCGAAGGGTGGTGGGAAATGGGGGAAAGTAGTAGATACTTAAATCTCACACCGCTAACATTGCTTCATCCTAGTGGAACTACACAAATTTGATTGCACATTTACTGACCATGTGCTACTCTCATGACAGTAATACTAATGCTATTGTTCTGCATGTTAATTTAGTGGCAGTGTTGATGTGATGTGATGCTACTTACTTAAGGGCACTTTCATACTGTCAGTCTAGTGCCAATTATAACACAATAGATGATGTTGTTAATCATACGCCACTGCAAATATCTGTCACTGTTTAAATAACCGTATTTCGTATTTGCGCAAATAGGGATGGATGTCTCCATATCGTTTCGATCTGCGCAATCAAAAGTACACACCTCATTTTTAGTACAACTGCACAAAATGAGATGGCTATTCCTAGCTGTCGTCCTCTAACCACCAGTGTTCCAGGTATTCCTACATTGGTTCTAACTAGGTAGAATGACCAACGCAATCTAAAAGAAGTTGATTCGTATGTTTTACTTCCTGATTGCAGTGTAGGGACGAGCGAAAACAACCGCATCCTAGTCCAGAATGCACTTTCTACAAGTTGATCCATGGACCGAGGACTAGCTGGCATCACTGCAAGGAGCTTTTTGGGGCAGGTGCGCGGACAAGAGGCATTGTGGTATGCTTATGTCTGCAAATAGCGGTGCTTAAATTTAATGGAATGCACAAGAATTTCACCTTGTCAGTACACTACATGGTTCAGTTTAGTATTCTAGCTGAGAACACAATTATAATTGGTTATTCTGGATTTAGAGAACCTAACCCTGGATGGTGGCAACAAGAAAAAACCAAAGTGAACTCCAGGAAATTTAAGCTGCCGGGAGGCCCTTTGCTTAGAGAAGCCTTGCTTGTTTTTTCCTGATTTGTAAACCTTCTCACAACTTTGTCTTTTGCTGTGAACTAGTATTTGTTTGTTTTGTTCTATGAATCATTCAGATGTATAAAATTGCTTAACTTATGCTTTTCATGTTTTCTATGAAGCCGAGTTTAATGTGAGTGTTCCACATGAACGCTGGACTAGCGTGTGAATGTTTGGAATTTACATTGTGGCCTCAGTTAACTGCATGAACCACTGTAACAAGATACGTAGTTACTTATATGTCAGACATCAGATTATTGATTGTTAGCTGGTCGATAGCCTAGTATAGAACCGAGCTGAGCCAATGTGCGTGTTTTGCACAACTGCTTACAAGTGGGGTAGCACCAACAATGTTTACAAGTACTTATGTATACGTCGGCGCACATTTCTCGAATGAGTACTGTATTTCATCAAACACACACTGCTCGTATGATAAATCGTGACAACTTTTGTCTTACCATGCCATATTCATGAAAAAACTAGTGAGGACGCATCTGTTTCGGCAACAATTACGATGGTTCTCACATGATTCACGGGCACACAAAAGTAGCAGAAGTTCCCATCGACGGATTCAAACAGAGTACTAGCCCCAGAGGGCTCGATAATAGGCAAGGTTCGGATAAGTAGACACAATACAAACTAGTATTAAACACTAGCTGGGGCAACTATTTCATGCCTCGATCTAATTTGGGCTGGACACAAGACGGACCTTGCCATGAACATCATCAAGGACGTCCGACAGCAGCTCAATCCTATGAACCTTCATGAAGATAACCTTGTGCCCTTGCCACTCATAAACTTGTTTGTGGAGGCATGCCACATCATCTTCCTGCGTAAGCTCAACAAGAACAGTATGCCTCACAAACGAAGGAGTAGCTTTGAACTTCTTGTGCTTCAGTACACCCTGGACAAACACGCCTGACAACAGTGAGGCTAGAATACAACTCGGCATCAGTATAAGCACAAATGGCTTCCAGGATCCAACAGCCTAAGAACTCTGTTTTCCCAGTGTGTATATTTAGGTCATCTGCCTCATAGCGAGTGACATGTACAACCACACAACCCTTGTATGCATCACGGCTCTAATAGAAATAGAAACAAATTCTGAATTACTTTCCAGTATAAGAAACACAAGTTATTTAAACCACTATGTATAGCATGGCATCAAAGCTAATAAAATTTTGCATTATTCATCACCACATACTTACATGAAAAACCACAATCGAGATCAGCAAAGAAGTAAATCACCTTGGGTAGCTCAGGGGGGGGGGGGCACATCCTCGAAGGGGGAAAACTGCTCCTGCAGTGCCACGGGGGCTGTAACCTCGAACGAGGCGTTTACCATCTCAGTAGTGGTCGTGAGCGTATCTGGGGTCGGCTTGGTGGCTGCCTCCATCTTCTTGGAGCCTTCCCCGGCTTAGGAGCCCCCTGCTTGATCGAAGCTGGCGTTGTTGAGTCTAGGAAAATGTTTTGAGTCATTTAGGATTATATATATCGAAGAGTAGGATTCTTTTTACTCCTCAGTCCCTTCGCCGCTCTGGTGAGGCATCCTGACGTAGAGTTTTGACTCTTCTCTTCTCAAATTTCACTAAAAAAATTTAGGATCACGCGGGTATCTTGGAATCGTTCCGATGGTTTTGTGACGAGAACATTGTTCTTGGTGCCTCCTGACATTTAGGGGTTGTGGCAGTGTCCCGGGGAGTTGAGCTCCGAGGTGTTGTCGTCACAATTTTATCGTTGCAATTCTGGAATACCTGAGTTTCGCCAACATCGAAAATCTCTTTTATGCAGTTGTTGGTGAGATAACCTCGACGCCACCTAGTACTGGGGCGGGAGTTCGGGAGTATTGCCATAACTCGTATAACGGATGCTTTTCGAAGGTTGAGGTAAATGATTTCTGAAGGTTTCTTGGTTATGTGTTGAAGGATGGATACAGCTGGATGTAGGATTTGCTAGCTTTGGGTGAGATATTATGCTTCCCCTGTATCCCCAACACCTGATTGCATAACCGGAAAGGTTTGGGAGTTTCATAGGTGGTAATTCATGTAGCTCTAGTATTTCTTCTGTGGATATTTGGTTTGTGATTGGGTAATCCTCACCAAGTATTTGTTCTTGTCCGTACCTTGTTGTTTTATTCATCTACCTCTTTCGAAGTGGCTTCTCAATTTATGGAAGTGTGACAATTTCAATTGGAATGCATTCATTCATTTTGTTCGGATGTTGAGACTATATGTTGCAATTTCGATCCATTTGATTCAGCTTGAATATATGTCTGTCAAGATGCTAACGGGTGTCACCCTCTTCAGGATGGCTCCTCCTACGCGTCAGAATCCTGAACCGCCGCCACCACCTCCACCTCCGGAGACATGGCAAGCTGTGATGGCCGCTACCAATGCCAACACGCAGCTGATCATGCAACTCTTGCAAGAGCGCAACCAAGGGAATCAAGGCCATGGCAACAATAAGAATCAGTTTGCTACACTCAACCAGTTTCTCGCAAACCAGCCAAAGACCTTCAGTAACTGTGTTGAGGCAACAGACGCTGATGATTGGCTCGTGGATATTTGCAAGCATTTCGAATGCAGCAACGTTAGGCCTGAGGACTTTGTCAAGTTTGCCTCGTTCCAACTCAAAGACCAAGCTGTAGAGTGGTATCAGCAATACAAAGATTCCAGAGGAGGTCGTGTGATTACCTGGGATGAATTCCGTCAAGACTTCAAAGCTCACCACATTCCTCAGAGTGTTGTTGAGAGCAAGCGTGAGGAGTTCCGCAATTTGAAGCAAGGCAGCTTGTCTGTTTACCAGTATAACATCATGTTCCAGTTTTCTACTAAGTCTGAATCTGTTAACGAAACTTGCTATGTTCACATGGTTGCCATTGTATTTTCTGATCCCTTTTGGCTTATGGTCAGTAAGGGACTTTTGTTGTATGCTTTGAGTAGCTTCATGCCATGCCTTGCTTTGCCATGATATGTTCCTGTAGCATGTTGTTATCTTGCTCTAAACATTGCTTCCTGATGTTAAATTCCTGACATGTTATTTTCACTAAGTCTGTAACATGATATCTTTTGCACTTTTGCCATGCTTGTTTGAACCCGCTATTGAGTGAAATAGTCGTAGCTCAGTGTTCATCTTTTTTCAAGCATATTGAGTGGATCCCTTCCATACATTTTGTTGTTATGTTAGAGTGTTGTAGCTTGTTGTTCTTGATGCATTTAGATGGCCTCATGCTGTTAATCGCAGATCGGTGCCATATTTGTTTTGCTTGTCATTTGCAAACCGTGCATCCGATTCCGGTGATCTTTATATCGATTTTGACCGAAATCAACTCATATTTCCATTGGCACTCTTGGTTTTCCAAGTTGAGGCCAGGTTCAATCTTTTCTTTCCTAAACATGCATATGCATCGCATATCACATCCCGCATATCATGACATGTTCTGCATCAGTTTGTTTGTGTGTTGCACCGTGGTTGATTGTGTTTCCCTTTGCTTGTGTTCTTGCTTTGGGTAGAGCCGGGAGACGAGTACGTGATCAAGGAACCCGTTGAGTACGCTTACGAGGATCAAGCTAACGTCAACTCGGAGAACTTTGCAGGCAAGATGACCATACCCTCGAAATCACTTCTCTCTTTGCTTGCTAGATGCTCGCTCTATTGCTATGACTATGCTACGATACCTACCACTTTATTATCATGCCTCTCATATTGCCATGTCATACCTCTAACCCACCTTGTCCTAGCAAACCGTTGTTTGGCTATGTTACCGCTTTGCTCAGCCCCTCTTATAGCGTTGTTAGTTGCAGGTGAAGATTGGAGTTTGTTCCTTGTTGTAACATGTTTATTGTTGGGATATCACTATTCTATCTTGTCTACTTTAATGTATATATATACTTGGTAAAGGGTGGAAGGCTCGGCCTTATGCCTGGTGTTTTGTTCCACTCTTGCCGCCCTAGTTTCCTTCATACCGGTGTTATGTTCCTTGATTTTGCGTTCCTTACACGGTTGGGTTATAATGGGAACCCCTTGACAGTTCACCTTGAATAAAACTCCTCCAGCAATGCCCAACATTGGTTTTACCATTTGCCACCTAGCCTCTTTTTCCCTTGGGTTCCGCGGACTCAAGGGTCATCTTTATTTTAAACCCCTGGGCCAGTGCTCCTCTGAGTGTTGGTCCAACCTGTCAGCTGCCGGTGGCCACCAGGGGCAACTCTAGGCTGGCCTATCGGAACCTTGGACGATCCGGTGTGCCCTGAGAACGAGATATGTGCAGCTCCTATCGGGATTTGTCGGCACATTCGGGTGGCTTTGTTGGTTTAGTTTTACCATTGTCGAGATGTCTTGTAACCGGGATTCTGAGTCTGGTCGGATTGTCTTGGGAAAAGGAATATCCTTCGTTGACCGTGAGAGCTTGTGATGGGCTAAGTTGGGACACCCCTGCAGGGTTTTGAACTTTCGAAAGCCGTGCCCGCGGTTATGGGCATATGGGAATTTGTTAATGTCCGGTTGTAGAAGACCTAAAAACTAAACTTAATTAAAATGAATCAACAGAGTGTGTGGCCGTGATGGTCTCTTTTCGGCAGAGTCCGGGAAGAGAACACGGTCTTGTGTTATGCTTGAGCGTAGGTTGTTCTGGGTTTACTTCTTGATCATAGTTTCTCGACCGTGCCTTTGCCTTCTCTTCTCGCTCTCATTTGCGTATGTTAGCCACCATATATGCTACTGCTTGCTGCAACTCCACCTCATACCTTTTACCTACCTATGAGCTTAAATAGTCTTGATCGCGAGGGTGTGAGATTGCTGAGTCCCCGTGACTCATAGATTACTTCCAAAACCAGATGCGGGGACCGATGATACCGCTCCAGGAGATTTGACTGAGCTCAAGTGGGAGTTCGATGAGGACTCAGGACGATACTACGTTTCCTTTTCAGACGATCAGTAGTGGAGAACAGTTGGGATGATCAGGGGACTTTGTTGCATTTGGGGTTGTCTTTATTTTGGTTCCGTAGTCGGACCTTGATTGTATCTGGATGAATGTAATGATATTTACGCTATTGTGTGATGTGGCGATTGTAAGCCAACTATGTATCTCTTTCCTTTATTCAGTACATGGGTTGTGTGAAGATTACCCCACTTGCGACATTGCTTACAATGCGGTTATGCCTCTAAGTCATGCTTCAACACGTGGGAGATATAGCCGCATCATTGGTGTTACAAGTTGGTATCAGCCTCCCGCGTCTACTCCAATATCGGCAGATATTTGCCTGGTTCTCCTTGGTCGATCATCAAACTAATGAATACTAGGAGACCACTGAAAGGAAAACACAATCGCAATGACAATGAAGCAAAAAAGAGAGCGAGGATCGGTTACTGCTTGGCAAAAGTTCTTTTTTTCTCTAAACGAAAATATACCATTATCACGGATCCGCTTACCTTCCCTTCGTTAGGAGAGAAGAACAGTGGCAGATGCGAGTGTTGGCTTTCTTGAAGATGGTGAGGGAGAAGGGGATTCAGCAAAGAGTGAAATGATGGTTGATTCGTCCATCAAACTTAGACTGTGGGGAGGTGGGGTTTTGTGATACGACGGCTCGTTACTGCCGCGCTACGATCGGGGTGACTCTCCGCCTGCATACTGCCTTCTAATTTGGTGGATGGCATTTGGTCCCGCGTGCGGCATGGCCCCATGTCGGTGAACAAAAGTAAAACGACATTTAGTAGAGGGAGACGTTTCGATGACCTAGGAGGAGCCAGAAGCGGTAGTGTATCCACTGTACTAGTAGTAATTGTTTTTCTGGTAGCTGTAGAGTGTCTCCACTATACTACTAGTAATTGTTTCTGTGGGACCAAGACAAAATAGCCCATCCACCCTAGTAAATAATAAAATCAATTCAAAAGCCCATATATTTACTTAATGAGAGGCGCTACCCACACCCAGCACACCGCCCCACAAAAAACCTGGGTGATCTTCTTCCTCCTCACTCCCACCCACCTCACGTCAGCTCGCTCCACTCGTACCCCCAAATTCCTCACCTCACTCCTACAGAAAACCCCAGCTCCCCTTCTTCCTCACTACTACAGAAAAACCTTAGCTCCCCTTCTTCATCACTCGCACTACAACTAGGCTCATCATTCGTTACTCTGCTCAAATCTGTGAGCGTGACGTGACACCCTCGAGGAAAATGGAGTCGGATGAACCCAGCGCCAAGAAGATGAGGCTCCCGCCAGTGGCGACCCCTGTTGTAGATCCCGCACCCGGCAGCGTAGGGGAGAAGCGGTGACCCTGCCCCCACCGGATCCCAGAAACCCGTAGAATCACGGGTGCACCGCATCAGTGATCTCCCGGACGCCGTCCTTGGGGAGATCATCTCGCTTCTCCCCACCAATGATTGTTGCCGCACCCAAGTCCACTCAATTCGGTGGCGCCCTCTATGGCGCGTCGTGCCCCTTAATCTCGACTGCCGTCAGCTATCTCGCTTCAACGATTTTTAAATCCCCAGAGCCATCATCTCCTCCCACCAGGGCTCCTTCAAAGCCTCTGCATCCCATCATGCTACCTGAGTAAGCATACCATGCCCTACATGGTGGACGCCTGGCTGAAATCCCCTGAATTCATAGAACTACAGCTGCTTGAGTTGTACTATTCCCCTGGAAATCACCTACCAGATACCGAACGCCATCTACATCTGCCCTCAGCACTGATGTCCATCTCGCAGTTTTCCTCCTCTCTCCACACCGCCACCTTTGCGCTGTGCGACCTACCAGACAATCTGGTACTAAACCTTCGAATCCCATTTCTCCAGAAACTTTCACTTGTGCGGGTTCGTATATCGGAGACCTCATTGCACAGCATCATCCACTCCAGTTGCCCTGCCCTGGAGTGCTTGGTGCTTGTTTTCATAGTTAGAATCGGTTGTCTCCAAATAAAGTCGCCTAACCTTGTAAGAATTGGAATTTGTTTTGACGGAAGGCAACTCATCATCCAAGATGCCCCTTCACTTCAAAGGTTGATCCTTGATTCTAGTTATTCACCGTCGCAAATAACCGTCATCTCTGCGCCTAAACTGGAGACCTTGGGTGTAATACATGATCTATGTGCTCATTTCAAGATGGTGTTTGGCTCCACAGTTGTAACCATAAGCTGCATTTTAAATTTCTGTGCATAAGTTATATATCATCTCGGAGTACACATTTTGTACTAATATTATGTTCTATGCTCAATGAAGAGTTTCTCCATGGATAGCCTATCAATGGTGCTGGATTCTGTCAAGATCTTATATATCCAAATGAATAGTTTTGATCTGAACAAGATTATTGGCTTTCTGCAATGCTTTCCATGTCTCAAGAAGTTGTATATAAAGGTGATAAGTTCACTCACATTGGAAGCCCGCATATAGTGTGCTAGAATTAACCGTTTAGCTGTTGCTCTTTCCACACTCTTTTTTAGACCTTAACTGTTTTCAATCTTCATGCCTATTTAGGCAACAGGATGGGGTAATAAAGTTATAACCAATCGGTGGATTTGTAAGCACCGGGAATTTCTCACTTCTCATGACATTCGATTGAAGACAATAACGCTAGAACGATATGTAGCCAACCATGCAAACACTAGATTGGTCACATTCTTCCTGCTGGATGCGAGGTTACTACTGTCTGTCAGGCTTAAGTTTATCAGCGGCATGGTTTTGACGGATGGGTATGTCGAAGAGCAAAAAAAGAATTTCAGGTGCGCAAAAGAGCCACTGAACGTGTCGAGCTTCTATTTACAACATATTGTGCTCATAATCTAGTAAATTTTATGACCCAGGATGTCCATTCTATGGACCTGACCGATCCATTTGACTGTGACTGCCGAAAACAGTGCTGGAGTTAGATGTCGTTGCCCTTTTCAACCTTGGTTTTGTCTAAACCTGATGAACGGTTAACCCTCGTGCTTTTGTATAGTTTGTAAGCTGGAGTTAGATGTTCTTGCCCTTTTCAACTCGGCTGTGACAGTCATATTTTCTTTGAAACAAGGAAAATGGCTTGCCATTCGTTTAATGTAGAGTGAAATATTGTAACAAATCCCAACCAAGGGAAATAACATCACTCTCACCGGCTGCTTGAGCTCACTGTGCATTACATAAGCCAAGTGATTAGCCCCCACTAGCACCCACAAACTTATTTCGAACTAGCACACCAAATGGGCTGTAAATTTTCATAAGGCTACATGACCATGACATATTTGGATTATGACATTTGGGACCCATGAGGAAATAGCCTATCCAAGGTGGTTTCGACTTACTAGCCAGTCAACAAACGATTCTGCCTACCAGCTGTTGGATTGACATCCAACATCTGACGTGTATCTTCTATCTCTGGTCTTCTTCCTCCAGCCGCCCAAACCAAACCACCCCGTCGGCTCCGCCTGCTCCCGCCTCCCGTGGCTGGCTGCACCTCCGCCGCTCTACCATACCATCCAACGTTGGCTAGTCCCTCCCTCTATTCCCCCACACGTCCTGTTATTCTCCGGCAACGTCAGCCCCAACACGCACCCTCACCCAAACCAGTCAACCCTCGTACTCCCCTCCCCCTGCGACTGGACCGGCGCATCTTCCACAGCTCATGTTCGTTCCGTTCGAGGCCTCGTTGTCGTCCTCGACCTTGGTTCGCTCTCCGTGCGCGGTGCGCCGCCCTCTTGCGATATCAACGCCGTCAACAACCGAGAGGAACAAGGATATGACTGTACGTGGAGAGGATGACAATAGGGACCCACCAGCATCATGGCATTACGCAAGCAAGTGCCTCGTTATTATTAGCCCAAAAAAATGGTTCCTCCTATTGGTTGGACATCTGGGGCTTCCGCCATTGTCAACGTAGTCATTAAACGAGAGAATTACTACACAACGAGCGGCTGACACCAGGGACCCAGCAGGTCGCGCAGTTGTTATTTAATTTTTTTTGACGAACAAGAAGTTGTTATTTATACTAGTTTTAGCGATGGATCAGGGTAACAACGGGGTTGTGCGGGGCTGTGGCCCGTCTAGCGAGGGTTTTATTTATGTTTACCACATCATGAGCCCAGTTATGTTTTTTTCTTGCTAAAAATGGCTAGCCCAGTTCTATTTTTTAAGAAATACCCAAACAAGGCCTACTTGCTTTATCAGCCCTGCTGGGCTGCAAATATTTCAAGACGAGGAGAGTTTCATTCGGTTTGCCCAGAAATGGGTTGTACATTTTTAAAACACATCAAACCAGGAATTAGTTTCAATTTTTTTAATTACAAGATTTTCAATTTCATTGATTTTTATGCGTGGACAATTATTTGGATTTTATATTTATATAAATTATTTTTCAAAATAGTTTGAATGTGACTCGATATTTCGGGATTAAAAATAGTTGACTGCACCGAAATATGCAAAATTTCATATAATTTTTAACCGTGGCCACAATATGGGATGTAATGCTAACAAAAGGAAGATGGGCTCCATACGCTCAAAAAAAAGATGGGCTCCAAAAAATTCTTAAAAATTGGCAAATAGGTTGTAGATTATTAGAAATAATGGCACATGGGTTGTATGTTGTTTTCCACAGATTTGAGGCTGACTTGTGTGCCTACTACAGGTTGACGTGTATGCTTTCCTAAAAAATAAGGTTGATGCACACACAATGGCGTGTCAACATAGTCAACACACGAGAGCGGTGACTGTAGGATGTCCATCGAACGGTCGTCGTGCTTCTTCAATCTCTGCTCCTCCTGCTCCAGCCGCTCAAACAAGCGCCGGCGGGACTGCCTGCTCCCTCCTCCCGCGGCCGGCTATGCTGCCACGCAGGCCTCACTGCCCCATCGTTCTCCCATCACAGGCCTAGCCATCACTCTACTCACCCACACCTCCGGTTATTCTTCGGCAACGGCAGATGAACCAGTAAACCCTCGCACTCCCCTCCGCGTGGGAAACAACTGCCGAGTTTTCCCTGGCTCCATGTCATTTCCCTTCCTAGGCCTGGCCATCGTCCATCGCCCTTGTGCTCTCGGTGCGGCATGGTCAACGAATGACATGCATCGGAAGTGGACTGTACCTGGAGAGGCTGACAGCTGGGTCCACAGCCGCACGAAAGGAAATGCCTCCTTATTACACGCAAAATAATGATTCCTCCACCTGACAGCTGGGACCCACTAGAAGGGCCTCTCTATTTCATGAAAAAACGTTCCCCCGCTGACAGGTCGGACCCACCAGCTATATCTTCGCACACAAGGAAGTGCCTCGTTCTTACGCACAAAAAATGAATATTCCCCCTGCTAGCTGGGACCCACCATAGTGGGAAGCTGACTTAGGGGCCTACTAAGATGACGGGGATGGAGAGCTTTGTCAACTTAGTCAATCTGAACGATTCTAGCTCCATTGACCGTACGATGTCCATCGAACGGACGTAGTGATTCTTCAACCTCTGGTCTTCTTGCTCCAGCCGCCCAAACAAGCATCGACCATGCCGCCTGCTCATGCCTCCCGTGTCCGACTATGCTACCACTGCTGGCCATGCCATCCCTCTATACTCACCCACACCTCCTGTTGTTCTCCGGCGACGAGAGCCTCACACCGGAGCTGAAGCAGTCAACCCATGTACTCCCCTCCGCGTAGGCATCCACTACCGCGTCTTCCCCGGCTCCGCGTCGTCCCCTTCCTAGGCCTCGCCGTCGTCCACCGCCCTGGTGCTCTCGGCGCGGTGTGGTCAATGTGGTCAACGAACGACTTCCATCGGAAGAGTACTATACGTGGAGAGGCTGACAGTTGGGTCCACGGCCGCAGCAAGGAAGTGCCTCCTTATTACGTGGAAAATAATGATTCCTCCACCTGACAGTAGGGACCCAGCGGACGGGCCATCGTATTTCGCAAAAAAAATGTATCCCCCTGACTGCTGGGACCCACCAGCTATATCTTCGCACGCAAGGAAGTACATCCATATTACGGGCAAAAAATATTCGTCCCCTGACTTCTGGGACTCACCGGCTACATCTTCACACGGAAGGAAGTGCCTGACAGTCGGGACCCACCTGGTCGAAGAGTACGTAGCATTGTCATTCTGGTCGCGAACGTGTACGTACATACGATCGGTCTGTCTGCAGGCTACAGCGATGAACTGTGGCCGTGTAAGGAAGGGCACGTGTCGTAGTAGAGGCGCGTATGTGTCGTAGTAGCGGCGCGTACGTGTCGTAGTAGAGGCGTGCACGTAGCATGTACTCGTACGTACAGCGGCCAGGGTGCAAGCAAGAAAATACGGCCACGCACGTACATACGGGCAGGGTCTCGAACACCTACTCGCACATACGTACGGCCAGGGCTCGTGTACATGGCTGGGTCGGAACGGAGAAACGGCGTTGCTGTCATGTTCATGGGGAGGCAATGGAATGCGTCGTGTTCATCGGGAGGCAATGGGACACGTACTGTTCATCGGGAGCCAACCGGCTTTGTAACATCCCAAATTTGCAATTTGGAATGTTATACACTAGATCATCATGCATATCATATTTTCTTGCATTTTGGTTGATCCCAGAAATTTCACGCAACTCAAGGACCTTCGGAGAGAGTTGGAGATTTCGTTATTTTCATATTTGAGAGTTTTCTCAAATTTTGAAAAATAGGATCATTTGATTTATTTATTTCATCTTCAATTAATTTTCCAATATCCAAAAATATGAGAGAGGGAATAATATGACTTTCCCAAATTTAGGAAAAATGAAGATTTAATGAATAAGTCAAGTTTTGGTTTTGCCGGAGTTTTTGCTTGCATTTTATTTGGATAGGGAAAAATGCGTGTTTTCAAAAATTGCATTTTAGGCCCGGAGTAAAGTTCATTTTGTTCGACTCATTTTTAGGAGTCGGGGAAAATTTACTTTAGGAATTTTGGAGCTCGTTTAGATTTTCTTTCTTTTGTTTTTCTGCGCGCGTAACCGTTAAAAAAAAGAGGAGCAGCGCCCCGCCTGGGCCAAGGGCCCAGCCGCCAAGCCGCCGCCGCCTCTTGCTTGCCCCTTCCCCAAGTCTCTAGCCCCCCCTCCTATATAAATACCCAACACCCCCCCTCTGCTCCCCAAGCCGCCGCCGCCTATAGCCGCCGCCGCCACATAGCCGCGCCGCCACCGCCGTTAGCCCGCCGCCGCCGGAGCCTCGCCGGAGGTAGCCGCGCACCCCTCGCCTCGGTTCGGTTTTTCGTAAAAGAACCGTTCCATTTCTTTTCCGTTTTCTTTCCGTTTTTTTTCGGTTTTCTTTTCCGAAAAACCCTAGATCGGTTTTTCTTCTTTCGGACCGTTCGTCTCAACGAACGTGATCAATGATTTTTCCCGGTTAACGACGCCCGTTCGTTTAACCGTTCATCTCTTTCTTTTCGTAGGATTTATTCCGCGATCGCGATCTCAGATCCGATCTTCGTTCTAGTCTTTCTTCTCGCTCGTTTATCAGAATCAGGTGATTCAAGCACCTGGAGTTTCGTTTCGAAACCGTCGTTTCGTCTAATCAACTTAAACAAGTTTTTGCCCCGGTAAAATTTGACCTAGATTTAACTTGCTAGAACTGAGTTATTTTCTTCCGCCGTTTGTTTTCCGTTGTTTGTTTGGTTCGTTCTTTCTTTGCAACCGGAGTTCTTAAGTTGAACTTTCTGGTTCGTTCTCTCGTTCGATTTTTACCTATGCATATGAGTAGTTATTGTATGCTTGTTGTTTGTCTGCGATAGATCACCCGGATTGCGCCGCTTGTTACTTCGAAACCCTAGGTCTCGCGGATCATCAGCAAGGCAAGTAGCACTTTGATCATACCTTTTCTACAACCCAGTTTTATTGCATTAGATCAATCCTCTCACATTGCATGATTAGGATCTAATTAAATTGTGGGATGGGAAGTAGATGAGGTAGTACCTATTACCTGTATTATTATCAAACCTTTGGGAGTTACTTCTACGTTTGCGTATTATGCCATGCTATGCTAGTAGACGTGGATTGGGTGAGTGATATCCATGACAGATGTGAGTTGATAATTTTAATGGTTTATTTAAGGTGGCAACTTAAACACACATCTAGGTGGATTGAGGCACCTGATGTCTATCAGGACTTGCCTGTTTTTATTTCGGACCGCCACCCAGGCTCAAAGGGATCATAAGATCTTTCATGCTAGAAACTTCTGTGTGCAGCCACAAGCCATTATGGGCTCTGGCATAGTTGACTAAGTCGTGCAAACTCTTACGGGTAGACTAGCAGATGTAGGGGAAAGTAGGTGTACCGGTCTACCCACATGTAAGGTGCTAGCGCTTCTGAAAGACTGTGTCTCAGTCATCCGTCTTCTCAAACACCCTGCAGTGCGAGAAACCAAACGGAGGCGATCGAGTCTTGTGGGGAAAAGTGCGCAAACCTCTGCAGAGTGTACAAACTAATCATGATTAGCCGTGTCCCCGGTTATGGACAACTTGAGTATCTAGTATTTGAATATCATGTGAATCTCATCATGTTACCTCTATTTAATGTTGATGGGTTTTAATTACTTAATTGGGATCGGAATGCTGTCAACCATTCTCGATGTTTAACAACTACCATGATAGTTAAATAAATTTATTCCTTTGCAGTAGGGAAAAATTGGCTTTACGCAAAACTGTAACCATAGAGCTTTCCACCAGCCATATATGCATATAGTATAGCTGTTTCATTCCATTACTCTCTATGTGTTACATTGCCAGCATATTCCATGTGCTGACCCGTTTTCGGGTTGCAACTTCTCATGTTGCAGACTTTTCAGACGACGAGTAAGGAGCTTTTAGGTCGTGGTTCTATACTCAGTGATGCCGTTGGAGTTGATGGACCCATTTATCTTCCGAGTCTTCCACTGTTATCGTTATTATATGGCCTTAAGCCATATTTATTGTAATAAGTTCTGTTTGAGACAACGATGTAATAAGTGTGTGATTGCCACTCTGCTATAAATCCTTCGATGTACTGTGTGGTGTCAGCATTACTGATCCAGGGATGACACCTGAGCACAGAGCGCTTGATCCATTCGGGTCGTGTCACGACAGAGATGGTATCAGAGCACACACTGACTGTAGGACACGACCACTAAGTTAAAGCCATAGAACACCATTCTCTTCTCATTTTCTAACTCCTCATCTTTTCTACTCTATTAGGATGACGAACGCGAAGATTAAGTACGCTCAACCGGATGAAGGCACACCATTTGGATTTCACCTGAAGGAAGTCACCAAGTACCTGAACATTGGATTACCAAGCTTCACGGGAACCTTCAACGCCACTCTGCCTGAAGAGGAGCGCTGGAAGATTCAAGCTCATGTTCCGGGTAGGACATTCGCGCCAATCACGAAGCCCATAGATAGTGTTTTCAATGCACCAACCTGGAGTCTGGGAAGGAGCAATGCAGCTCATATCACCATAGGACGCATTGGAGAAGTTTATCAAGAAGACCTCAAGGACACTATCTACCAGATTTGCGGACGCCGAGATGAACAATGGGAGTTAGTCAGCACCAAGAAGGATAGATCCATTGCATCTTTCATCCAGGAGTTAAACCAGCACATTCGACGCCACGAGAACCAGATGTGCAATGATATGATAGAGTTGAAGAATGCGAAGGCAATGATCATCGAGCTAGAAGGAGAACTGAAGTCTACACGCAAGGACTACATGGACGAGATCATAGCTCTAGCAAGGCACAATGGCGATCTTAAGCAGGAGATTGAAGAACTCAAGAGGAAGTTAGCATCCCAGGAGGAAGACGAGTACGTCGCCTGTCCGGACAACTACATCATCATCGACGACACTGATTCGGATCCAAGTGAACCCGACTTTGAAGACGAAGCTGGAGCAGATATCATGGAGTCTTCCACCGGTTCAAATTTCTAGATGACCACCAGATAGTAGTAGTATTCCCCCATGTAAACATCATAGTCGAGCACTTTTTCGATAGTTTTAGACCGATTGTAAGCCCTTGTTTGATTGAATGAAGTGATTTTGTGTGCATTTGCTCATGTGCATAAGGGTAGTGTTTTCCCTTTAGACCTCACTCTATTCTTAATTCTCGTCTTTTCTAAACCCTCAGATACCTCCGAGACGTGACAATGGATTTCCACCGGAGCTCACTCAGTTGATCCAGCAGCAGAATCAATTGATGCAGATGTTAGTCCAGAACCAGCAGAACAACAACAACCCACCACCACCACCACCTGTTGACCACTTAGCTCGTTTCCTTAGGCTGAATCCGCCGGTGTTTTCCAGTAGCACCGAGCCAATAGTAGCAGACGATTGGCTCCGCAAGATAGGAAGGGAGTTGACCACTGTAGGATGCACAGATGGTGAGAAAGTGAAGTTTGCCGCACATCAGCTTGACCGACCCGCGGCAGCATGGTGGGACAATTTCACAGCCACTTACCCAGTTGACACTGTCACATGGGATCAGTTTCAGCAAGCTTTCCACACTGCCCATGTTTCAGCAGGAGCTATGGCCATGAAGAAGCGTGAGTTTCGCAACCTACGCCAAGGAGGAAGGACAGTTGGCCAGTACATTGACGATTTCAGCAAGTTAGCACGTTATGCCCCGGATGACGTTGCTACGGATGCAGCTAAGCAGGAGAAGTTTCTGGAAGGACTGAATGATGAACTAAGCATGAAATTGATGGTAGCAAGTTTCAACAACTACCAGGAGTTGGTAGATCGTGCCATCATGATTGAAGGAAAGCAACAGCAGATTGAGAACCGTAAGAGGAAGTATGGACAGGGGAAGTATAACTCTGGAGCCCGGCAGAAGCCCCGTTTTGCACCTAAACCGGGATTTCAGTTTCAGCATACCCATGGAGGAGGTAGTTCGCACAACCATAATGGCCACAAGAATGGTAATGGGAATGGAGGAAGCAACGGCCAGAACCGTACCATCCCATCGACCCCAACCAAGAGAGACCTGAGTCAAGTCACCTGTTTCAAGTGTTCCAAGACCGGACATTATGCCAATGAATGTCCCGAAGTCCAGAACGGAAATGGCAATGGAAGCTCTGGGAAGAAGCCGAACCCTTTCAATAGGGGACAGGTGAACCACGTTAATGTGGAGGAGGTTGAAGATCAGCCCGATGCAGTACTCGGTAAGTTTTTGGTTAAGACATTTACCGCACTCGTTCTTTTCGATACTGGTGCATCGCATTCATACATATCAAGGGGATTTGTGGAAAAGTGTAGCCTGCCCACTAGGATTGTTAAAACACCTATGCTAGTAAGCTCGCCAGGAGCAGAGTACATGGCCAGACAAGGATGTTTCCAAGTACCATTAAGTATAGGAAGGCATGTTTTCCCAACAGATTTAATTATTCTAGAATCCCAAGGTCTGGATGTGATTCTTGGTATGGATTGGCTGTCGATGTATGGAGGAAACATCGATTGTGCTAGTAAGACAATTTTGCTTACCACACCAGAAGGAAGAAGGATCAAGTATGTATCCCGGCATGTGCCAAACCGGACACAAGTGAACTGCTTAACAGGAGTTGTGCAAGAGGAAGTACCAGTGGTGAAGGATTTTCCTGATGTATTTCCTGAGGAATTACCAGGCATGCCACCGGATAGAGACATTGAGTTTTTGATTGAGTTATTGCCAGGTACAGGCCCAATATCGAAGCAACCGTACCGGATGCCAGCAAAGGATCTGGTGGAAATTAAGAATCGGATTAAGGAGTTATTGGATAAAGGTTACATTCGCCCAAGTTCTTCGCCTTGGGGATCACCCGTACTTCTAGTGGAAAAGAAGGATGGATCATTAAGGATGGTTGTAGATTATCGAGGATTGAATGAAGTAACCATAAAGAATAAGTACCCACTGCCAATGATCAAGGATCTGTTTGATCGTTTGCAAGGAGCTAAAGTGTTTTCCAAGATCCATTTGCGATCAGGGTACCATCAGTTGAAGATTCGAGAGCAGGACATACCTAAGACAGCATTCACCACAAGATATGGACTGTATGAGTATACCGTTATGTGTCACGACCGGTTTTTCCGGGTATAAATTTCCAGAAAAAGACCGTCGTGCTCATCAGCCCCAGGATTACTGTTAGCTGATGAGGCTCCAACTTGATACAGAAATTCCAAGAAAAAATACATAATATGCAGTACAAGACCATTCTGGCATGTGAGTACAACAATTGGGTTTCTAGTGGTCGATGGCGGAAGCGGTTTGTGAGTCATCAGTGTCTATGGGACTCCATTTCCCACAGGAATAGCTGACCAGGTTAACTCCTATCTTCGCGAGGTTGCTATCACCGTTGCTTAGGTCTCGAGGCTGTCATCGCCACGCTCCTCTCCAAGCAGAAATCTGGCCAAGACAATAGCCAGGGACAAGCCAGTGAGTACTTTGAATGTACTCGCAAACATTAAGAACACAGGTATAATATAATTGATAATCATGCACGGAAAAATTTCATGATCACATCGTCAATCATAAATAAAACATCTTTTATGCATGCAAGCAGGTTATTTTCATGCAACATGAATAAGCAGTAATGGAGTGGGAATAAAATGCCGCAGTCGAGCGTCTGAGCGACACCACATAAAGGGCTTCAAAAGAAATGCCACAGTCGGGCGTCTAAGCGACAACACATAAAGGGCTTTAAATGAAATGCCACAGTCGGGCGTCTGAGCGACACCACATAAAGGGCTTTAAAAGAAATGCCACAGTCGGGCGTCTGAGCGACACCACATAAAGGGCTTACAAGAGAAATGCCACAGTCGGGCGTCTGAGCGACACCACATAAAGGGCTTATAAAATAAATAAATAACAAGCAATGCCACAGTCGGGCGTCTCAGCGACACCACATAAAGGGCTTATAAAAATAAATAATCACAATGAATATCCAGGAGGTAGAACCGTCCCAGGGATACTCGATAATACAGATAATGCAACGGGTTAGTCCATCACAAAATAATAATCATCGTCCTCACAAGTAACTAGTCGGTATCCAAGTTTGGTTTAACAATATCTCCTCCGAAGACCGACACTAAGACCAACACTTGACCCATCCCAGACTGTAATCCTTAACCATGGACACGGCTATTCGAATAGGTTTAATCTCTGCAGAGGGTGTACTCTTTACCCACGAGTAACGGATTCCTTTAGTCCATCGGGACTAATTCCGTCTACGGCCTTTTTGTTGAAAACACGCCTAACTTGCACACACCATCTTAACTCACCGGTGTCTGGAATCACCCACGACACCTGTCAAGCAAACTAAGTGGGGAGGCTACAACCTCGCATAGCATGGGATCAAATTTATATCGCGCCTCTAAGGGGTGGCCTCCCCTCTCGGTCCCAACCGGAAACACCCATGCCCCCGGACCAGGTGGCCTGCCTACCGGCTACAACTGGTGTCTTCCACCATGGCCTCTCTGTACGGTGTGTGCTTGAAAGGGGTTGACGACTTACTGAACCGTACCCTACCTGCGGCAGGGACAAGTGGTAGTACAAAACAAGTATGGGGGTTACTGGAACAAGACTCGATCTACGGTCGACTCAGGAGGTTTATAAATTCCTTGCATGACATGTATAACAAAATATATTTCAACCAACAAAATCACCACTCAATATACCTTACCGTGCCATACCGGACATAACCGTCCCGACGGGGACCGGCGACAAGCTCACTCCTACCCAAGGCAGAGGCTTTCCCGGATTCCTTCCGGCATGCATGCAAGGCACATGAGGATGATCGCCATCACAAGTATATTCATTTCCAACCGCAAGGAAATCACTAATATGCATCCATGCAAATGACCATATCACATGAAATAACAAGTTCTCCGAAATAAGGTGGTGTTATAAACGTGTCAACTAACACACCAAAAATATTATTCCGGGGTTCAGAATGCTTGCCTTCATGGTAATGAGAGGTGGGGGGTGCTCTCCAAAATTTTTGAAAGCTTCCTTCTCTCCCAAAAATCCTATTTTCAAAAATATGCAAATAACACATATTTCAAAAACAGTACAAAAAAGTTGTTTGGAAAATTTTCAAATAAATCTTAAAATAAACTAGACAATATTTGAGAGATGTAGGAAAAAGAATTAATTCATTTGGAGTTATATTTAAAAAGTTATAGGCAGTCAAAGTTGTGGTCAAAATCTGTTATTTAAAATAAAACAGAAAAGAAAACGTTTCAGAGGGGAATACGCTTTCGGAGCGGGGGAAAGTACTGGGGTGGATTACGCCTTCACTTAACCCACGTGGATAGGTACAGGGTCACTGACAGTGGGTCCAGGAGGCCCACTGGTCAGGTTTGACCAATCGCCGCGCCTCCTTCTTCCTCCTTTGTCCGAGCGGGGCGAGGTTCCGGCGTTGCTTGCCGGCGAACGGCGGCACCTTTCGAGAAACCGAAGCCATCCACGGGCTCAGGGGGTCGAGGCGGTCCCGTCGGTGGTTGCTACGGTCTCGGGGTGGACGGAGTCGTCGGCGGTGAGCTTCGCGGCGGAGATGGCTTCGGGGGCGAAGTGAGTTTGGGGCTGCGGTGGTTCCCGATCAAAATCGAGCAGGGGAACGAGTTCACGGGAGGATGAGAAGGTTCCTGGTGAAGAGAACGGAGAGGGGGAGGCCCTGGTTGCGGTGAATGGAGCTAGGACGTGGCGGCGGCCGAACCGGCCGGAGTTGGGGAAGACGGCTTTCCCCCGACGATTGCTGGCTGTGGGGGTGCCATGGGGGTGGCCTGAGGTTGTCTGCGTGCTTGAATGAGTTCGGGGGCCTCCTTATATAGCGCGACGAGGTCGGTTTGCGGCGGCCGGATAAGAACGACGGCGGACCGCCTTCCTGTAGTGACAGGGCGTCGTGGCGGCGACGAGCGCTAGGGGACACACTTGCGGATGAGCACGCACTGCTCCAGGAGGCAGGTGGCAAGCGGGGGAGGCTTGGCGGCTAGCTCTTGGCCTGCCGGGGCGTGGCGAGGGGCGGCTTGGCGTGAAGCGGTGAGGAGGGACGTGCGTGGCACGGCTCTGCAGTGGTGGCAAGGCCAGGGGCGTGACGCGTCGGCGGGCGCGGCACGTGCAAAACGCGTGCCAAACGCACGCTCTGCTCGCGCTCTGGGCGTGCACGGGACGTGCTCGTCGTAATGCCAGGGCCTGCTACGGGGCTTGGGTGAGGCTGGCACTAAACAGACCCAGGTTAGGAGTAACTGGGAGTCTAGTGGGCAGGTTAGTTTGATCAAAGGTGCAAGCTCACAGTGTAATGCCAAAACTCATGTCAAAACTGGTCATGCCTACAGGGTGCTCGATAGAATGCCACATGCACCTAGGCATCTCTTGGGGTGGCCAAAACTTCCAGATTGGGGTCTCTTTAGATGTACAAGAGGGTGGTGAGGTTAGTTTGCCAAAAGCAGAAACTTGTTAGTGCAAGTTTTGCAAAACTTCAATTCTGGACAGGAAATAAATGACATTATTTCATGAACCAAAAATATGCCAATGGGTGCATGCTCCTGGACTTAGGGGTTTGGTAGGGCTGTCTACAAGTAGGAGAAAGCACAAGGTCTTTGGAGCAAAATTAAATAGGGTTGCAGTAGAAATCACAAGGCTGGACCAGAATGGAAAAGAGGTTGATTCACTCAAAATTTTCAAAGAACAGCACTAGGTTTTTGCATAAAGTTGAATCATATGCTACTACCAACATCCCATAATTTTGGTGGAGGCCAGAAAGAAATATTTAGATGGGTTGTAGTGCAAAATTGCACTCTGGACCAGAGAAGAAAAATTGAGTGTAGAGCTCAAAATATTACATGTATAAAAGATATTTTTGTATAAAAAAGATTTAAAAACATCACATGACATCTCCAAATTTTGGTTGGAATTTTAAGTGAATTTATCAAATGGTTGTAGTGCAAATATGGCCACATAACCTGTAAAAACCATTTTTCAAGAAAATAAAGATTAAGCAAATTAATTATGTAATTAGTTATACTGATAAAAGAAAAGTTTTTCTTGAGAGGTTAAACAAGTCCAATAACATATTTGAAAGATTTTCACTTTAGGGATCAACTCCATGATAATAAGAAAGGAAATGTTTAAAAAAATCAAAAGGGAGTCCAAAAATTTAAAGTTTTAATTCCTGGCAAAATTTTAATTTAATAAAACAAGGCCAAAAATTTGGGGTGTCACATTATGTCATTTGGATTGACTAACGCACCTGCCTATTTTATGAACCTGATGAACAAAGTGTTTATGGAGTTTTTGGATAAGTTCGTCGTAGTGTTCATTGATGACATCCTGGTTTATTCAAAGAATGAAGAGGAGCATAAGGAACATTTGCGCTTGGTTTTGGAGAAACTAAGGGAACATCAGTTATATGCCAAATTCAGCAAATGCGAGTTTTGGTTACAGGAAGTTGGATTCCTCGGACACGTTATATCCGGAGAGGGTATAGCAGTTGACCCCACAAAGGTTGAGACCGTAACCGAATGGGAAGCACCAACAACAGTTGGAGAGATTCGGAGTTTTCTTGGACTCGCAGGATACTACCGGAGGTTTATTGAGAATTTCTCAAAGATTGCGAAGCCTATGACGGAGTTGTTGAAGAAGGATACTAAGTTCAAATGGACTGAGGAGTGTGAGGCTAGTTTCCAGGCGTTGAAGAAATGTTTGGTCACCTCACCAGTATTGATTTTGCCAGATCAGACCAAGGATTATGAGGTGTATTGCGACGCTTCACGTCGAGGACTTGGAGCAGTGCTTATGCAGGAAGGAAGAGTTGTTTCATATGCTTCACGGTAACTGAAGCCTCATGAAGTTGAATTATGCCATGCATGATTTGGAGTTAGCAGCCGTAGTGCATGCATTGAAAACGTGGAGACATTTCCTCATTGGAAATCATTGTGAGGTGTACACGAATCACAAGAGCTTGAAGTACATTTTCACGCAGAAGGAGTTGAACCTCAGACAAAGGAGATGGTTGGAGCTCATCAAGGATTATGATATGAGATTGCATTACCATCCCGGAAAAGCTAATGTAGTAGCTGACGCATTGAGCCGTAAGAGCCATGTCAATATGGTAATGACAGGAGAAGTACCAAAGGAGTTAGCAGAAAACCTTCGTGAGCTATGTTTGGAAATAGTTCCGAGAGGCTATGTAGCAGCATTGGAGATTCAGTCAACATTGATGGATAAGATCAGACAAGCTCAGAAATCTGACAAGGAGATTGAGGCTATAAAAGAGAAATTGAGCGAAGGAAAAGCAAAGGGATTTCTTGAGGATGAGCACGACACCCTATGGTTTGAAGACCGTGTTTATGTGCCAAATGACCCGGAGATCAGGAAGTTGATTTTGCAAGAGGCACATGATTCACCGTATTCGATTCACCCCGGGAATACCAAGATGTATTTGGATTTGAAGGAAATATTCTGGTGGACCGGAATGAAGAAGGATATTGCAGCATATGTAGCAGTTTGTGACGTATGTCAGAGAGTAAAGGCAGAGCATCAGAAGCCAGCAGGATTGTTACAACCATTGCCGATACTCGAATGGAAGTGGGATAAGATAGGCATGGATTTTATCACGGGACTACGCAGGACAAAGGCAGGCTACGATTTGATATGGGTAGTAGTTGATCGTTTGACGAAGGTAGCACATTTTATTCTAGTTAAGACTACTTACACCAGTGCTAAGTTGGCAAAGATATACATGACTAGAATCATTTGTTTGCATGGAGTTCCGAGGAGTATTGTATCAGATAGAGGAACCCAATTTACCTCAAAGTTTTGGAATCAGTTGCATGAAACTTTGGGAACCAGACTAGAGTTCAGCACAGCTTTTCACCCACAGAGAGATGGACAGACCGAGAGAGTCAATCAGATTCTGGAAGATATGCTGAGAGCTTGTGCACTAGATTATGGATCTAGCTGGGACGATAACTTGCCGTATGCGGAGTTTTCTTATAACAACAGTTACCAAACCAGTTTGAAGATGGCACCTTTCGAAGCTTTATACGGAAGGAGGTGCAGGACACCGTTGTCATGGGACGAAGTTGGAGACCGTCAATTCTTTGGACCAGATTTGATTAAGGAGTCTGAACGGAAAGTTAAGTTGATTCGCGATAGGCTCAAGGTAGCCCAGTCCAGGTAGAAGAGCTACGCAGATTCTAAACGCAAGGAGACAGTCTACGAAACCAGAGATAGAGTTTATCTTCGAGTATCCCCACTTCGAGGAGTTAAGCGCTTTGGAGTTAAGGGAAAATTAGCACCCCGTTTCGTTGGACCATACAAGATCTTGCAACATATGGGAGAAGTCGCTTATAGGTTGGAATTACCAGAGGAGCTGTCAGGAGTTCATGATGTATTCCATGTTTCTCAGCTGAAGAAATGTCATGCCGAGATGGCGGAGGTACCGCTAAGAGATACCATGCGACTCGAAGCAATTCAGTTGGAGGATGACTTAACATATGAGGAGAAGCCAGTCAAGATTCTCGATTATGCCAGCAGAGTTACTCGCAGCAAGGTTATCAAGTTTTGCAAAGTTCAGTGGAACCACCACTCAGAGGATGAAGCCACCTGGGAAAGAGAAGAAGATTTGCTCAAGGACCACCCTCACCTATTTTATAGCCAACCCGAATCTCGAGGGCGAGATTCATCTTAAGGGGGGTAGGTTTGTAACATCCCAAATTTGCAATTTGGAATGTTATACACTAGATCATCATGCATATCATATTTTCTTGCATTTTGGTTGATCCCAGAAATTTCACGCAACTCAAGGACCTTCAGAGAGAGTTGGAGATTTCGTTATTTTCATATTTGAGAGTTTTCTCAAATTTTGAAAAAGAGGATCATTTGATTTATTTATTTCATCTTCAATTAATTTTCCAATATCCAAAAATATGAGAGAGGGAATAATATGACTTTCCCAAATTTAGGAAAAATTAAGATTTAATGAATAAGTCAAGTTTTGGTTTTGCCGGAGTTTTTGCTTGCATTTTATTTGGATAGGGAAAAATGCGTGTTTTCAAAAATTGCATTTTAGGCCCGGAGTAAAGTTCATTTTGTTCGACTCATTTTTAGGAGTCGGGGAAAATTTACTTTAGGAATTTTGGAGCTCGTTTAGATTTTCTTTCTTTTGTTTTTCTGCGCGCGTAACCGTTAAAAAAAAGAGGAGCAGCGCCCCGCCTGGGCCAAGGGCCCAGCCGCCGCCGCCTCTTGCTTGCCCCTTTCCCAAGTCTCTAGCCCCCCCTCCTATATAAATACCCAACACCCCCCTCTCCTCCCCAAGCCGCCGCCGCCTATAGCCGCCGCCGCATAGCCGCGTCGCCGCCGCCGTTAGCCCGCCACCGCCGGAGCCCCTCGCCGGAGCCTCGCCGGAGGTAGCCGCGCACCCCTCGCCTCGGTTCGGTTTTTCTTAAAAGAACCATTCCGTTTCTTTTCCGTTTCTTTTTCGGTTTTCTTTTCCGAAAAACCCTAGATCGGTTTTTCTTCTTTCGGACCGTTCATCTCAATGAACGTGATCACCGATTTTTCCCGGTTAATGACGCCCGTTCGTTTAACCGCTCATCTCTTTTTTTTCGTCGGATTTATTCCGCGATCGCGATCTCAGATCCGATCTTCGTTCTAGTCTTTCTTCTCGCTCGTTTATCAGAATCAGGTGATTTAAGCGCCTGGAGTTTCGTTTCGAAACCGTCGTTCCGTCTAATCAACTTAAACAAGTTTTTGCCCCGGTAAAATTTGACCTAGATTTAACTTGCTAGAACCGAGTTGTTTTCTTCCGCCATTTGTTTTCCGTCGTTTGTTCGGTTCGTTCTTTCTTTGCAACCGGAGTTCTTAAGTTGAACTTTCTGGTTCGTTCTCTTGTTCGAGTTTTACCTGTGCATTAGATGAGTACTTATTGTATGCTTGTTGTTTGTCTGTGATAGATCACAGGGATTGCGCCGCTTGTTACTTCGAAACCCTAGGTCTCGCGGATCATCAGCAAGGCAAGTAACACTTTGATCATACCTTTTCTACAACCCAGTTTTATTGCATTAGATCAATCCTCTCACATTGCATGATTAGGATCTAATTAAATTGTGGGATGGGAAGTAGATGAGGTAGTACCTATTACCTGTATTATTATCAAACCTTTGGGAGTTACTTCTATGTTTGCTTATTATGCCATGCTATGCTAGTAGACGTGGATTGGGTGAGTGATATCCATGACAGATGTGAGTTGATAATTTTAATGGTTTATCTAAGGTGGCAACTTAAACACACATCTGGGTGGATTGAGGCACCTGATGTCTATCAGGACTTGCCTGTTTTTATTTCGGACCGCCACCCAGGCTCAAAGGGATCATAAGATCTTTCATGCTAGAAACTTCTATGTGCAGCCACAAGCCATTATGGGCTCTGGCATAGTTGACTAAGTCGTGCGAACTCTTACGGGTAGACTAGTAGATGTAGGGGAAAGTAGGTGTACCGGTCTACCCACATGTAAGGTGCTAGCGCTTCTGAAAGACTGTGTCTCGGTCATCCGTCTTCTCAAACACCCTGCAGCACGAGAAACCAAACGGAGGCGATCGAGTCTTGTGGGGAAAAGTGTGCCGGTCCCCGGTTATGGACAACTTGAGTATCTAGTATTTGAATATCATGTGAATCTCATCATGTTACCTCTAATTAATGTTGATGGGTTTTAATTACTTAATTGGGATCGGAATGCTGTCAACCATTCTCGATGTTTAACAACTACCATGATAGTTAAATAAATTTATTCCTTTGCAGTAGGGAAAAATTGGCTTTACGCAAAACTGTAACCATATAGCATTCCACCAGCCATATATGCATATAGTATAGTTGTTTCATTCCATTACTCTCTATGTGTTACATTGCCAGCATATTCCATGTGCTGACCCGTTTTCGGGCTCCAACTTCTCATGTTGCAGACTTTTCAGACGACGAGTAAGGATCTTTTAGGTCGTGGTTCTATACTCAGTGATGCCGTTGGAGTTGATGCACCCATTTATCTTCCGAGTCTTCCGCTGTTATCATTATTATATGGCCTTAAGCCATATTTATTGTAACAAGTTCTCTTTGAGACAACGATGTAATAAGTGTGTGATTGCCACTCTGCTATAAATCCTTCGATGTACTGTGTGGTGTCAGCATTACTGATCCAGGGATGACACCTGAGCACAAAGCGCTTGATCCATTCGGGTCGGTCGCGACAGGCTTGGACGGAACAGCCGATGGAAACGAGGCCTAGCATACCACAGAACGGGGGAAACGACATTCAGTTTACCGGCCATGGTAGAAACGGGATCCTGTTCATCGGGAGGGGTCTGGCATACCGCAAAACAGAGGAAACGAACCTCCTATGGTCGAAATGGGGTCATGTTGATCGTGTTGGAAATATGCCCTAGAGGCAATAATAAAAGGATTATTTTTATATTTCCTTGTTCATGATAATTGTCTTTTATTCATGCTATAATTGTGTTATCCGGAAATCGTAATACATGTGTGAATTATAGACACCAACATGTCCCTAGTAAGCCTCTAGTTGACTAACTCGTTGATCAACAGATAGTCATGGTTTCCTGACTATGGACATTGGATGTCATTGATAACGAGATCACATCATTAGGAGAATGATGTGATGGACAAGACCCAATCCTAAACATAGCACAAGATCGTATAGTTCATTTGCTAGAGTTTTTCCAATGTCAAGTATCTTTTCCTTAGATCATGAGATCGTGTAACTCCCGGATACCGTAGGGGTGCTTTGGGTGTACCAAACGTCACAACGTAACTGGGTGACTATAAAGGTATACTACGGGTATCTCCGAAAGTGTCTGTTGGGTTGACACGGATCAAGACTGGGATTTGTCACTCCGTATGACGGAGAGGTATCTCTGGGCCCACTCGGTAATGCGTCATCATAATGAGCTCAAAGTGACCAAGTGTCTGGTCACGGGATCATGCATTACGGTACGAGTAAAGTGACTTGCCGGTAACGAGATTGAACGAGGTATTGGGATACCGACGATCGAATCTCGGGCAAGTAACGTACCGATTGACAAAGGGAATTGTATACGGGGTTGCTTGAATCCTCGACATCGTGGTTCATCCGATGAGATCATCGAGGAGCATGTGGGAGACAACATGGGTATCCAGATCCCGCTGTTGGTTATTGACCGGAGAGCCATCTCGGTCATGTCTACATGTCTCCCGAACCCGTAGGGTCTACACACTTAAGGTTCGGTGACGCTAGGGTTGTAGAGATATGAATATGCAGTAACCCGAAAGTTGTTCGGAGTCCCGGATGAGATCCCGGACATCACGAGGAGTTCCGGAATGGTCTGGAGGTGAAGAATTATATATAGGAAGTGCAGTTTCGGCCATCGGGAGAGTTTCGGGGGTCACCGGTATTGTACCGGGACCACCGGATGGGTCCCGGGGGTCCACCGGGTGGGACCACCCATCCTGGAGGGCCCCATGGGCTGAAGTGGGGAGGGGAACCAGCCCATAGTGGGCTGGTGCGCCCCCCTTGGCCCACCCCCCTGCGCCTAGGGTTGGAAACCCTAGGGTGGGGGGCGCCCCACTTGCCTTGGGGGCCACTCCACCCTTGGCCGCCGCCCCCCTAGGAGATCCCATCTCCTAGGGCCGGCGCCCCCCCTAGGGGAGCCTATATAAAGGGGGGAGGGAGGGGCAGCCTCACCCTTGACTCTTGGCGCCTCCCTCTCCCCTGCTACACCTCTCCCTCTCGCAGAAGAACGGCGAAGCCCTACTGCGGTGACTGCTGCATCCACCACCACGCCATCGTGCTGCTGGATCTTCATCAACATCTCCTTCCCCCTTGCTGGATCAAGAAGGAGGAGACGTCACGCTGACCGTACGTGTGTTGAACACGGAGGTGCCGTCCGTTCGGCGCTAGGATCTCCGGTGATTTGGATCACGTCGAGTACGACTTCTTCATCCCCGTTCTTTGAACGCTTCCGCGCGTGATCTACAAAGGTATGTAGATGCAATCCGATCACTCGTTGCTAGATGAACTCATAGATGGATCTTGGTGAAACCGTAGGAAATTTTTTTGTTTTCTACAACGTTCCCCATCAGTGGCATCATGAGCTAGGTCTATGCGTAGTTCTCTTTGCACAAGTAGAACACAATTTGTTGTGGGCGTAGATGTTGTCAACTTTCTTGCTGCTACTAGTCTTATTTTGCTTCAGCAGTATTGTGGGATGAAGCGGCCCGGACCAACCTTACACGTACGCTTACGTGAGACCGGTTCCACCGACTGACATGCACTAGTTGCATAAGGTGGCTGGCGGGTGTCTGTCTCTCCCACTTTAGTTGGAGCGGATTCGATGAAAAGGGTCCTTATGAAGGGTAAATAGAAGTTGACAAATCACGTTGTGGCTTTCACGTAGGTAAGAAAACGTTCTTGCTAGAACCCTATTGCAGCCACGTAAAACTTGCAACAACAATTAGAGGACATCTAACTTGTTTTTGCAGCAAGTGTGTTGTGATGTGATATGGCCAAAGTTGTGATGAATGATGAATGATATATGTGATGTATGAGATCATGTTCTTGTAATAGGAATCACGACTTGCATGTCGATGAGTATGACAACCGGCAGGAGCCATAGGAGTTGTCTTTATTTTTTCTATGACCTGCATGTCATTGAGAAACGCCATGTAAATTACTTTACTTTATTGCTAAACGTGTTAGCCATAGTAGTAGAAGTAATAGTTGGCGAGCAACTTCATGGAGACACGATGATGGAGATCATGATGATGGAGATCATGGTGTCATGCCGGTGACAAGATGATCATGGAGCCCCAAGATGGAGATCAAAGGAAGCTATATGATACTGGCCATATCATGTCACTATTATTTGATTGCATGTGATGTTTATCATGTTTTTGCATCTTGTTTACTTAGAACGACGGTAGTAAATAAGATGATCCCTCATAATAATTTCAAGAAAGTGTTCCCCCTAACTGTGCACCGTTTCGACCGTTCGTTGTTTCGAAGCACCACGTGATGATTGGGTGTGATAGATTCCAACGTTCACATACAACGGGTGTAAGACAGATTTACACATGCAAACACTTAGGTTGACTTGACGAGCCTAGCATGTACAGACATGGCCTCGGAACACAAAAGACCGAAAGGTCGAGCATGAGTCGTATAGAAGATACGACCAACATGAAGATGTTCACCGATGTTGACTAGTCCGTCTCACGTGACGATCGGACACGGCCTAGTTAACTCGGATCATGTTATACTTAGATGACTGGAGGGATGTCTATCTGAGTGGGAGTTCATTGAATAATTTGATTAGATGAACTTAATTATCATGAACTTAGTCTAAAATCTTTACAACATGTATTGTAGATCAAATGGCCAACGTTGTCCTCAACTTCAACGCGTTCCTAGAGAAAACCAAGCTGAAAGACGATGGAAGCAACTATACGGACTGGGTCCGGAACCTGAGGATCATCCTCATAGCTGCCAAGAAAGATTATGTCCTATAAGCACCGCTAGGTGAAGCACCTGCTCTCCCTGCAGAACAAGACGTTATGAACGCTTGGCAGACACGTACCGATGATTACTCCCTCGTTCAGTGCGGCATGCTTTACAGCCTAGAGCCAGGGCTCCAAAAGCATTTTGAGAGACACGGAGCATATGAGATGTTCGAAGAGCTGAAAATGGTTTTTCAAGCTCATGCTCGGGTCGAGAGATATGAAGTCTCCGACAAGTTCTTCAGCTGTAAGATGGAGGAAAACAGTTCTGTCAGTGAGCACATACTCACTATGTCTGCGTTACATAACCGCTTGACTCAGCTGGGAGTTAATCTCCCGGATGACGTGGTCATTGACAGAATCCTTCAGTCACTTCCACCGAGCTATAAGAGCTTTGTGATGAACTTCAATATGCAGGGGATGGAAAATACCATTCCTGAAGTATTTGCAATGCTGAAATCAGCAGAGGTAGAAGTCAAAAAGGAACATCAAGTGTTGATGGTGAATAAAACCACTAAGTTCAAGAAAGGCAAGGGTAAGAAGAACTTCAAGAAGGACAGCAAGGGAGTTGCCGCGCCCGGCAAGCAAGCTGCCGGGAAGAAGCCAAAGAATGGACCCAAGCCCGAGACTGAGTGCTTTTATTGCAAGGAAAGTGGTCACTGGAAGCGGAACTGCCCCAAATACTTAGCGGACAAGAAGGCCGGCAAAACGAAAGGTATATGTGATATACATGTAATTGATGTGTACCTTACCAGTACTCGTAGTAGCTCCTGGGTATTTGATACTAGTGCAGTTGCTCACATTTGTAACACAAAGCAGGAGCTGCGGAATAAGCGGAGACTGGCGAAGGACGAGGTGACGATGCGCGTCGGGAATGGTTCCAAGGTCGATGTGATCGCCGTCGGCACGCTACCTCTACATTTACCTACGGGATTAGTTTTGAACCTCAATAATTGTTATTTAGTGCCAAGTTTGAGCATGAACATTGTATCAGGATCTCGTTTAATACGAGATGGCTACTCATTTAAATCCGAGAATAATGGTTGTTCTATTTATATGAGAGATATGTTTTATGGTCATGCTCCGATGGTGAATGGTTTATTCTTAATGAATCTCGAGCGTAATGCTACACATATTCATAGTGTGAGTACCAAAAGATGTAAGGTTGATAATGATAGTCCCACATACTTGTGGCACTGCCGCCTTGGTCACATAGGTGTCAAACGCATGAAGAAGCTCCATGCAGATGGACTTTTAGAGTCTCTTGATTAAGAATCATTTGACACATGCGAACCATGCCTCATGGGTAAAATTAACAAGACTCCATTCTCAGGAACAATGGAGCGAGCAACCAACTTATTGGAAATCATACATACTGATGTGTGCGGTCCAATGAGTGTTGAGGCTCGCGGTGGCTATCGTTATGTTCTCACCCTCACTGATGACTTGAGTAGATATGGGTATGTCTATTTAATGAAACACAAGTCTGAGACCTTTGAAAAGTTCAAGGAATTTCAGAGTGAGGTTGAGAATCAACGTGACAGGAAAATCAAGTTCTTGCGATCAGATCGTGGAGGAGAATACTTGAGTCACGAATTTGGCACACACTTAAGAAAATGTGGAATAGTTTCACAACTGACGCCACCTGGAACACCTCAGCGTAATGGTGTGTCCGAACGTCGTAATCGCACTTTATTAGATATGGTGCGATCTATGATGTCTCTTACTGATTTACCACTATCATTTTGGGGCTATGCTTTAGAGACTGCCGCATTCACTTTAAATAGGGCTCCGTCGAAATCCGTTGAGACGACACCGTATGAATTATGGTTTGGGAAGAAACCTAAGCTGTCGTTTCTAAAAGTTTGGGGATGTGATGCTTATGTCAAGAAACTTCAACCTGAAAAGCTCGAACCCAAGTCGGAAAAATGCGTATTCATAGGATACCCTAAATAAACTATTGGGTATACCTTCTACCTCAGATCCGAAGGCAAGATCTTTGTTGCCAAGAATGGATCCTTTCTAGAGAAGGAGTTTCTCTCGAAAGAAGTAAGTGGGAGGAAAGTAGAACTTGATGAAGTATTACCTCTTGAACTGGAAAATGGCGCAACTCAAGAAAATGTTCCTGAGGTTCCTGCACCGACTAGAGAGGAAGTTAATGATGATGATCATGAAACTTCAGATCAAGTTACTACTGAACTTCGTAGGTCCACAAGGACACGTTCCGCACCAGAGTGGTACGGCAACCCTGTCTTGGAAATCATGTTGTTAGACAACGGTGAACCTTCGAACTATGAAGAAGCGATGGCGGGCCCGGATTCCGACAAATGGCTGGAAGCCATGAAATCCGAGATAGGATCCATGTATGAAAACGAAGTATGGACTTTGACTGACTTGCCTGTTGAGCGGCGAGCCATAGAAAATAAATGGATCTTTAAGAAGAAGACAGACACGGATGGTAATGTGACCATCTATAAAGCTCGGCTTGTCGCTAAGGGTTATCGACATGTTCAAGGGGTTGACTACGATGAGACTTTCTCACCGGTAGAGAAGCTGAAGTCCGTCCGAATCATGTTAGCAATTGTCGCATTCTATGATTATGAGATATGGCAAATGGATGTCAAAACGGCATTCCTTAATGGTTTCCTTAAGGAAGAATTGTATATGATGCAGCCGGAAGGTTTTGTCGATCCTAAAATGCTGACAAGGTGTGCAAGCTCCAACGCTCGATTTATGGGCTGGTGCAAGCATCTCGGAGTTGGAACATTCGCTTTGATTTGATGATCAAAGCGTTTGGGTTTATGCAGACTTATGGAGAAGCTTGCGTTTACAAGAAAGTGAGTGGGAGCTCTGTAGCATTTCTCATATTGTATTTAGATGACATACTTTTGATGGGAAATAATATAGAGCTTTTGGACAGCATTAAGGCCTACTTGAATAAGAGTTTTTCAATGAAGGACCTTGGAGAAGCTGCTTATATATTAGGCATCAAGATCTATAGAGATAGATCAATACGCCTCATAGGTCTTTCACAAAGCACATACCTTGATATTGAAGAAGTTCAATATGGATCAGTCTAAGAAAGGGTTCTTGCCTGTGTTGCAAGGTGTGAAATTGAGCTCAGCTCAATGTCCGGCCACGGCAGAAGATATAGAAGAGATGAGTGTCATCCCCTATGCCTCAGCCATAGGGTCTATTATGTATGCCATGCTATGTACCAGACCTGATGTAAACCTTGTTGTAAGTTTGGTAGGTAGGTACCAAAGTAATCCCGGCAAGGAACACTGGACAGCAGTCAAGAATATCCTGAAGTACCTGAAAAGGACTAAGGAAATGTTTCTCGTTTATGGACGTGACGAATAGCTCGTCGTAAAGGGTTACGTCGATGCTAGCTTCGACAGAGATCTCGATGACTCTAAGTCACAAACCGGATACGTGTATATTTTGAATGGTGGGGCAGTAAGCTGGTGCAGTTGCAAGCAAAGCGTCGTGGCGGGATCTACATGTGAAGCGGAGTACATGGCGGCCTCGGAGGCAGCGCATGAAGCAATTTGGGTGAAGGAGTTCATCACCGACCTAGGAGTCATACCCAATGCGTCGCGGCCGATCAAACTCTTCTGTGACAACACTGGAGCCATTGCACTAGCCAAGGAGCCCAGGTTTCACAAGAAGACCAGGCACATCAAGCGTCGCTTCAACTCCATTCGTGAAAATGTTCAAGATGGAGACATATATATTTGTAAAGTACATACGGACCTGAATGTAGCAGATCCGTTGACTAAACCTCTCCCTAGATCAAAACATGATCAACACCAGAATTCCATGGGTGTTCGATTCATCACAATGTAACTAGATTATTGACTCTGGTGCAAATGGGAGACTGTTGGAAATATGCCCTAGAGGCAATAATAAAAGGATTATTATTATATTTCCTTGTTCATGATAATTGTCTTTTATTCATGCTATAATTGTGTTATCCGGAAATTGTAATACATGTGTGAATACATAGACACCAACATGTCCCTAGTAAGCCTCTAGTTGACTAGCTCGTTGATCAACAGATAGTCATGGTTTCCTGACTATGGACATTGGATGTCATTGATAACGAGATCACATCATTAGGAGAATGATGTGATGGACAAGACCTAATCCTAAACATAGCACAAGATCGTATAGTTCGTTTGCTAGAGTTTTTCCAATGTCAAGTATCTTTTCCTTAGACCATGAGATCGTGTAACTCCCGGATACCGTACGAGTGCTTTGGGTGTACCAAACGTCACAACGTAACTGGGTGACTATAAAGGTATACTACGGGTATCTCCGAAAGTGTCTGTTGGGTTGACACGGATCAAGACTGGGATTTGTCACTCCGTATGACGGAGAGGTATCTCTGGGCCCACTCGGTAATGCAAGTGACCAAGTGTCTGGTCACGGGATCATGCATTACGGTACGAGTAAAGTGACTTGCCGGTAACGAGATTGAACGAGGTATTGGGATACCGACGATCGAATCTCGGGCAAGTAACGTACCGATTGACAAAGGGAATTGTATACGGGGTTGCTTGAATCCTCGACATCGTGGTTCATCCGATGAGATCATCGAGGAGCATGTGGGAGCCAACATGGGTATCCAGATCCCGCTGTTGGTTATTGACCGGAGAGCCATCTCGGTCATGTCTACATGTCTCCCGAACCCGTAGGGTCTACACACTTAAGGTTCGGTGACGCTAGGGTTGTAGAGATATGAATATGCAGTAACCCGAAAGTTGTTCAGAGTCCCGGATGAGATCCAGGATGTCACGAGGAGTTCCGGAATGGTCCGGAGGTGAAGAATTATATATAGGAAGTGCAGTTTCGGCCATCGGGAGAGTTTCGGGGGTCACCGGTATTGTATCGGGACCACCGGATGGGTCCCGGGGGTCCACTGGGTGGGACCACCCATCCCGGAGGGCCCCATGGGCTGAAGTGGGGAGGGGAACCAGCCCATACTGGGCTAGTGCGCCCCCCTTGGCCCACCCCCTGCGCCTAGGGTTGGAAGCCCTAGGGTGGGGGGGCGCCCCACTTGCCTTGGGGGCCACTCTACCCTTGGCCGCCGCCCCCCTAGGAGATCCCATCTCCTAGGGCCGGCGCCCCCCCCCCTAGGGGAGCCTATATAAAGGGGGGAGGGAGGGGCAGCCGCACCCTTGACTCTTGGCGCCTCCCTCTCCCCTGCTACACCTCTCCTTCTCACAGAAGAACGGCGAAGCCCTGCTGCGGTGACTGCTGCATCCACCACCACGCCATCGTGCTGCTGGATCTTCATCAACCTCTCCTCCCCCCTTGCTGGATCAAGAAGGAGGAGACGTCACGCTGACCGTACATGTGTTGAACACGGAGGTGCCATCCGTTCGGCGCTAGGATCTCCGGTAATTTGGATCACGTCGAGTACGACTTCCTCATCCCCGTTCTTTGAACGCTTCCGCGCGTGATCTACAAAGGTATGTAGATGCAATCCGATCACTCGTTGCTAGATGAACTCATAGATGGATCTTGGTGAAACCGTAGGAAAATTTTTGTTTTCTGCAACATTCCCCATCAGATCGGGAGGGGTGTGGCATACTGCAAAACGGATGAAACGGACTTGTGTTGGAGCGCTACGGTCAAAACGAGGGTCCTGTTCATCGGGAGGGGTGTGGCGTACCGCAAAATGAGACTCCACGGGATACTGTTCATCTCCACCGTCGACTGCCTCCACGGGCTACTGTTCATCCACCGACGACTGCCTCCATGGGTGTAGCAACCAGACCTCAAATGGTCCAATCTCTATGCTCCGGTGTCAGCCCTGGATCAGTAATGCTGACACCACACAGTACATGAAGGATTTATAACAGAGTAGCAATCACACACTTATTACATCGAGTGTCTCAATAGAGAACTTATTATAATAAATATGGCTTAAGGCCATCTAATAACGATAACAACGGAAGGCTTGGAAGATAAGTGAGTCCATCAACTCCAACGGCATCACTGAGTATAGAACCACGACCTAAAACTCCTTAATCGTCGTCTGAAAAGTCTGCAACATTAACGTTGCAGTCGAAAATGGGTCAGCACATGGAATATGCTGGCAATGTAATACATAGAGAGTAATGGAATGAAACAGCTATACTATATGCATATTTGGCTGGTGGAAAGCTCTATGGTTACAGTTTTCCCTACTGCAAAGGAATAAATTTATTTAACTATCATGGTGGTTGTTAAACATTGAGAATGGTTGACAGCATTCTCAATCCCAATTAAACATCATTAAACAAACCCGTCAAACTTACTTTTATAGTAACATGTTGAGATTCACATGATAATCTAGATACTAGATACTCAAGACGTCCATAACCAGGGACACCGCTAACCATGATTAGTTTATACACTCTGCAGAGGTTTGTGCACTTTTCCCCACAAGACTCGATCTCCTCCGTTGGATTTCTCGCACTACATGGTGTTTGAGAAACGGATGACCGAGACATAGTCTTTCAGAAGCGCTAGCACCTTACGATCGGGTAGACCGTACCACCTACATCCCCTACATCTGCTAGTCTACCACTGTAAGAGTTCGCACGACTTAGTCAACTATGCTAGAGCCCATAATAGCTTGTGGCTGCACACGGAAGTTTCTAGCATGAATAATCTCACGATCCCTTTGAGCCTGGGTGGCGGTCCAAAAGAAAACAGGCAATCCTGGAATACCCAGGTACCTCAATCCACCCAGATGTGCATTTAAGTTGCCACCTTAGATAAACCATTGATTTAAAAGAAATCTCACATCTGTCATGGATATCACTCACCCAATCCACGTCTACTAGCATAGCATAGCAATAGTAAGCAAACGTAGAAGTAACTCCCAAAGGTTTGAAAATAAACAAGTAATAGGTACTACCTCAACTACTTCCCAAACCCACGATTTAATTAGATCCTAATCATGCAACGTGTGAGGATTGATCTAATGCAATAAAACTGGATAGTAGGAGGTATGATCAAAGTGTTACTTGCCTTGCTGATGATCCGGGAAACCTAGTGATTCGAAGTAACAAGCGGCGCACTCCGGGTACTCTATCGCAAACAAACAAGCATACAAGAAGTACTCAACTAATGCACATGTAAAACTCAAATAAGAGATCTAACCAGAAAGTTCAACTTAAGAACTCCGGTTGGCAAAAAGAATCAAATCGAACGAAGCAATGAAAAACAAACGGCAAAAGAAAATAGGCTTCGATTACTATTTTGGATCTAGGGCAATTTTTATAGAAACAAAAACTTGTTTGAGTTGGTTAAACGGAAAGAGGGTTTCGAGACGAAACTCCAGGCGCTTGAATCACCTGATTCCGATAAACGAGCGAGAAGTTATACTAAAACGAAAATCGGATCAGAAATCGCGATCAGAAAAATCACGGATTTAATCCGAGAAAAAGAAAATGACGAACAGTTTAATGAACGAACGTTCGTTAACTGGATCTAAACGACGAACACACTCGTTAAAACTAACGAACTGAGCGAACGTTCACTAAATAGACTAAACCGAAAAAAAACCGTTCTAAAAAAACGAATCTAAAAAAATAATAAACCGCGGCTTTAAAAAAACCGGGCGGTTTCCTTAAGAAAACCGCCGGCGACGACGGCTACCTCGGGCGGCGTGTCCGGCGAGCGGCGAAGCGGCGGCGGCGGGCGACGGCGGGCGGCGGCGGCGGCGGGCGGCGGCGGCGGCGGGCGGCGGCGCGTGGCTAGGGTTAGGGTTTCGGGCGCGGGTGGGCTGGCGGCGGCGCTGATGGGCTGGGGCGGCTCGGGGCGGCGCTATTTAAAGGCTGCCCCCGGGCGGAGTCCCGCTCGGGTACGGCCCGAAGTCGGTTCGTGTTTTTTTTAAATAATTCCGCGCAGAAAAACAAATAAAAGAAATACTAAACGGACTCCAAAAATCCCGAAATAAATTTTTCTCGGCTTCTAAAATCAAGCCGCACGGGATGAACATTTATTTGGGGGCTAAATGCAATTTCGAAAAACGCGCATTTTCCTAAATTCAAATAAATAGAAAAAAACCAAGTAAAATCTTATTTGATTTTTTTATTAAATCCTCAATATTTCTTTATTTTGGGAAAGTCATTTTATTCCCTCTCTCATATTTTTGAAATAGAAATTATTTAAGATAAAATAAATAAAATCAAATGTTCCTATTTTCAAAATTTGAGACAACTCAAATATGAAAATAACGAAATCCCCAACTCTCTCCGGGGATCCTTGAGTTGCGAGAAATTTCTAGGATCAACCAAAATGCAATAAATATGATATGCAATGATGTTCTAGTGTATAACATTCCAAATTGAAAATTTGGGATGTTACAAACCTACCCCCTTAAGGTGAATCTCGCCCTCAAGATTCGGGTTGGCTAGAAAATAGGTGAGGGTGGTCCTTCAGGAAATCTTCCTCTCGTTCCCAGGTGGCTTCCTCCTCCGTGTTGTGGCTCCACTGAACTTTGCAAAACTTGATAACCTTGCTGCGGGTGACTCGACTGGCATACTCTAGAATCTTAACTGGTTTCTCCTCATAGGTCAAGTCACTGTCCAACTGAATTGCCTCCAGTGGTACCGTATCCCTCAGTGGTATCTCAGCCATCTCCGCGTGACACTTCTTCAACTGGGATACATGAAACACGTCGTGAACTCCTGACAGTCCTTCGGGTAATTCCAACTTGTAGGCTACTTCTCCCATACGTTCCAACACTTTGTATGGGCCTACAAAACGTGGCGCTAGTTTCCCCTTAACTCCAAAGCGCTTAACTCCTCGAAGTGGTGATACTCGAAGATAAACTCGGTCTCCGACTTCGTAACCTGCCTCCTTGCGTTTAGAATCTGCATAACTCTTCTGCCTAGATTGAGCTACCTTTAGTCTGTCGCGAATTAATTTCACTTTATGTTCAGATTCCTTTATCAGATCTGGTCCAAACAACTGGCGATCTCCAACTTCATCCTAGGACAATGGGGTCCTGCACCTCCTTCCGTACAAGGCTTCGAAAGGGGCCATCTTCAAACTGGATTGGTAGCTGTTGTTGTAAGAGAACTCTGCATTGGCAAATTCTCATCCCAACTAGATTCGTAATCTAGCGCACAAGCTCTTAGCATATCCTCCAAGATCTGGTTGACTCTCTCAGTCTGTCCATCTGTCTGCGGGTGGAAAGTTGTGCTAAACTCTAGTCTGGTTCCCAAAGTCTCATGCAACTGATTCCAGAACTTGGAAGTAAACTGGGTTCCTCTATCTGATACAATGCTCCTTGGAACTCCATGCAGACATACGGTCCTGGTCATGTATATCTTTGCCAACTTTGCACTGGTATAGGTAGTCTTCACTGGAATGAAATGAGCTACCTTTGTCAAACGATCGACTACAACCCATATCGAGTCGTAGCCTGAACGTGTTCTGGGCAATCCTGTAATAAAATCTATGCCTAGCTTATCCCACTTCCATTCGGGTATCGGCAATGGTTGTAGCAATCCTGCTGGCTTCTGATGCTCTGCCTTCACTCTCTGACATACATCACAAACTGCTACGTACTCCGCAATATCCTTCTTCATTCCGGTCCACCAGAAAATATCCTTCAAATCCAAATACATCTTGGTATTTCCTGGGTGAATCGAATATGGTGAATCATGGGCCTCTTGCAGAATTAGCTTTCTAATCTCCGGATCATTTGGTACATAGACACGGTCTTCAAACCATAAGGTATCGTGCTCGTCCTCACGAAATCCCTTAGCTTTTCCTTTGCTAATTTTCTCCTTAATAGAAGCAATCTCCTTGTCAGTCCTTTGGGCTTCTCTGATTTTATCCATCAATGTGGACTAAATCTCCAATGCTGCTACATAGCCTCTCGGGACTATTTCTAAACATAACTCTCGAAGATTTTTGGCTAACTCCCTTGGTAATTCTCCCGTCATTAGGGTGTTGACATGACACTTACGGCTTAATGCGTCAACTACTACATTAGCCTTTCCGGGGTGATAATGCAATTTCATATCATAATCCTTGATGAGCTCCAACCATCTCCTTTGTCTGAGATTCAACTCCTTCTGTGTGAAAATATACTTCAAACTCTTATGGTCCGTATACACCTCGCAATGGTTTCCAATCAGAAAATGTCTCCAAGTCTTCAGTGCATGCACTACGGCTGCTAACTCCAAATCATGCGTAGCATAATTCAACTCATGAGGCTTAAGCTGTCGTGAGGCATATGAAACAACTCTCCCTTCCTGCATAGGCACTGCTCCAAGTCCTCGATGTGAAGCGTCGCAATACACCTCATAATCCTTGGTCTGGTCTGGCAAAATCAACACTGGTGAAGTAACCAAACATTTCTTCAACTCCTGAAAACTAGCCTCACATTCCTCCGTCCATATGAACTTGGTATCCTTCTTCAACAACTCCGTCATAGGCTTCGCAATCTTTGAGAAATTCTCAATAAACCTCCGGTAGTATCCTGCGAGTCCAAGAAAACTCCAGATCTCTCCCACGGTGGTTGGTGCTTCCCACTTGGTCACGGTTTCAACTTTGGTGGGATCTACTGCTATACCTTCTCCGGATATAACGTGTCTGAGAAATCCAACTTCCTTCAACCAAAACTCACATTTGTTAATCTTGGCATATAATTGATGTTCCCTGAGCTTTCCAATAACCAAACGCAAATGTTCCTTATGCTCCTCTTCATTCTTTGAGTAAACCAGGATATCATCAATGAACACTACGATGAACTTATCCAAGAACTCCATAAACACTTTGTTCATCATGTTCATAAAATATGCAGGTGCGTTAGTCAGACCAAATGACATAACGGTATACTCGTACAGCCCATACCTGGTGGTAAAAGCCATCTTGGGTATATCATGTTCCTGAATCTTCAAATGGTGGTATCCTAATCGCAGATCGATCTTCGAAAATACCTTGGCTCGTTGCAATCGATCAAACAGATCATTGATCATCGGTAGTGGGTACTTGTTCTTGATTGTTACTTCATTCAATCCTCGATAATCGACAACCATCCTTAACGATCCATCCTTCTTCTCCACTAGAAGTACTGGCGATCCCCAAGGTGAAGAACTTGGGCGAATATAACCTTTATCCAGTAACTCCTTAATTTGCTTCTTAATTTCCACCAAATCCTTTGCAGGCATCCTATATGGTCTCTTTGATATTGGCCCTGTGCCTGGCAATAGCTCAATCAAAAACTCAATATATCTATCCGGTGGCATGCCTAGTAACTCTTCTGGAAATACTTCGGGGAAATCCTTTACTACTAGTACTTCCTCCTGCACAACTCCTGTTATGCAATTTACTTGAGTCCTCTTTGGCACATGTCGGGATACATATTTGATCCTTCTCCCTTCTGGGGTGGTAAGCAAAATTGACTTACTAGCACATTCAATATTCCCTTCATACTTTGATAACCAATCCATGCCTAATATCACATCCAATCTTTGGGATTCCAATACTATTAGGTCTAAGGGAAAACCATAGTTACCAATCCTTAATGGTAACCGATCACACCATAGACTAGCCATATATTCGGCTCCAGGCGAGGTTACTAATATGGGTGACCTAAGGGCTTGGGTTGACAGTTTATACTTATCCACAAATCCCCTTGATATGTATCAATGCGATGCACCAGTATCGAAAAGAACGAGTGCAGTATGACTTAACCCAAAACTTACCGATTACTGCATCCGGCTATTCTTCGACCTCCTCCACACTAACGTGGTTCACCTGTCACCTGTTGAAAGGGTTCGGCTTCTTCCCAGAGCTTCCAATGCTAGTTCCATTTTGTGATTCAGGACATTCATTGGCATAATGTCCGGTCTTCTGGCACTTAAAGCAAGTGACTTGGCTCAGGTCATTCTTGACTGGGGTTGATGGGTTGGTATGGTTCTGGCCGTTGCTTCCTCCATTACCATTACCATTCCTGGGGCCATTGTGATTGTGCGAGCTACCTCCTCCATGGGTATGCTGAAAATGTCCTCCCGGTCTAGGAGTAAATTGTGGCTTCTGCTGAGCTCCTGAATTGTACTTTCCTTGTGCATACTTTCTCTTGCGATTTTCAATTTGCTGCTGCTTCCCTTCAATCATAAGAGCACGATCTACCAACTCCTGGTAGTTGTTGAAGGTTGCTACCATCAACTGCATGCTCAGCTCGTCATTCAGTCCTTCCAGAAACTTCTCCTGCTTAGCTGCATCCGTAGCAACGTCATCTGGGGCATAACATGCTAATTTACTAAAGTCCTCCACATACTGGCGAACTGTCCGTCCTCCTTGGCACAAGTTGTGAAACTCTCGCTTCTTCAAGACCATAGCTCCTGCTGAAACATGGGCAGTTCGAAAAGCCTGCTGAAACTGGTCCCATGTGACAGTGTCGACAGGGAAAGTGGCTGCGAAATTCTCCCACCATGATGCTGTGGGTCCTTCAAGCTGATGTGCGGCAAACTTCACCTTCTCCGCATCCGTGCATCCTGCTGTGGTCAACTCCCTAGCTGTCTTGCAGAGCCAATCATCTGCTACTATCGGCTCGGTGCTACTGGAAAACACCGGCGGATTCAGCCTAAGAAAATGGGCTAAGTGATCAATAGGTGGTGGTGGTGGTGGTGGTGGGTTGTTATTGTTGTTCCCCTGATTCTGATTCTCGACTAGCAACTGCATCAATGTGTTCTGCTGCTGGATCAACTGAGTGAGCTCCGGTGGAAAGGTAAATCTGGGGTCACGTCTCGGAGGCATCTGAGGGTTTAGAAAAGATGAGATTTAAGAATAGAGGGGGTCTAAAGAGAAAACACTACCCATATGCACATGAGGCAAAAGCAAACAATTCACTTCATTCAATCAAACAAGGGCATACAATCGATCTAACTATCGCAAAAGTGCTCGGACTACTATATTTACATGGTGGACTACTACTACTAATGAGGTGGTCTACTAGAAATATTCTTCGGCTGCAGACTCCATGATATCTGCTCCGGCTTCATCAACATAGTCATCATCGCTATCATCTGGATCCGAGTCGGTGTCGTCGATGATGATGTAGTCTTCCGGCCGAATCTCCTTGGGTTCTTCGTCTTCATCACTGGTGTAGGGCCTCCCATAAATATCCCGATCTTCATTGTTAGGTCGGCATTCTTATCCACTAATACTTCAATTTCTTCTTCATAATCTTCACGTGTAGCCTTGAGTTCTTCCTCCAGTTCCTTGATTCTTGTCCTTGCCTTCTTCAGGTCTATCATGTCGGTGCACATCTGGTTCTCCTGACGTCGAATGTGCTGGTTTAACTCCTGGATAAAAGCTGCAATTGATCTATCCTTTCTGGTGCTGATCATCTCCCAGTGCTCATCTCGGCGCCCATAAATCTGGTAGATAGTATCCTTGAGATCATTGCGGTAGGCTTCTCCAATGCGTCCCATGGCGATGTGAGCTACCATGCTCTTTCCTAGACTCCAAGTTGGTGCATCAAAAGAAAACTCTATGGGCTCAGTGACTGGCATGAACGTCCTTCCTGGAACTTGAACTTGAATCATCCAGCGCTCTTCTTCAGGTGAAGTGGCATTGTAGGTTCCGGTGAAGCTTGGTACTCCTATGTTCAGATATCTAGTGACTTCCTTCAAGTGACGTCCAAAGGGTGTATCTTCATCCGGTTGCGTGAACTTGTTCCTTGAATCCGCCATCCTAAAGAGTAGAAAAGATGAGAGGTCAGAAGAGAAGAGAGTGAGTAGTGATCTAGGTATTTAGCTTAGTGGTCATTTCCTACAGTCAGCGTGTGCTCTGATACCATCTTGTAGCGACCAGACCTCAGACGGTCCAATCTCTGTGCTCCGGTGCCATCCTTGGATCAGTAATGCTGACACCACACAGTAATTGAAGGATTTATAACAGAGTAGCAATCACACACTTATTACATCGAGTGTCTCAATAGAGAACTTATTACAATAAATATGGCTTAAGGACATCTAATAACGATAACAGCGGAAGGCGTGGAAGATAAGTGAGTCCATCAACTCCAATGGCATCACTGAGTATAGAACCACGACCTAAAACTCCTTAATCGTCGTCTGAAAAGTCTGCAATATTAACGTTGCAGCCCGAAAACGGGTCAGCATATGGAATATGCTGGCAATGTAATACATAGAGAGTAATGGAATGAAACAGCTATACTATATGCATATTTGGCTGGTGGAAAGCTCTATGGTTACAGTTTTCCCTACTGCAAAGGAATAAATTTATTTAACTATCATGGTGGTTGTTAAACATTGAGAATGGTTGACAGCATTCTCAATCCCAATTAAACATCATTAAACAAACCCGTCAAACTTACTTTTATAGTAACATGTTGAGATTCACATGATAATCCAGATACTAGATACTCAAGACGTCCATAACCAGGGACACAGCTAACCATGATTAGTTTATACACTCTGCAGAGGTTTGCGCACTTTTCCCCACATGACTCGATCTCCTCCGTTGGATTTCTCGCACTACATGGTGTTTGAGAAACGGATGACCGAGACATAGTCTTTCAGAAGCTCTAGCACCTTACGATCGGGTAGACCGTACCACCTACATCCCCTACATCTGCTAGTCTACCACTGTAAGAGTTCGCACGACTTAGTCAACTATGCTAGAGCCCATAATAGCTTGTGGATGCACACGGAAGTTTCTAGCATGAATAATCTCACGATCCCTTTGAGCCTGGGTGGCGGTCCAAAAGAAAACAGGCAATCCTGGAATACCCAGGTACCTCAATCCACCCAGATGTGCATTTAAGTTGCCACCTTAGATAAATCATTGATTTAAAAGAAATCTCACATCTGTCATGGATATCACTCACCCAATCCATGTCTACTAGCATAGCATAGCAATAGTAAGCAAACGTAGAAGTAACTCCCAAAGGTTTGAAAATAAACAAGTAATAGGTACTACCTCAACTACTTCCCAAACCCACGATTTAATTAGATCCTAATCATGCAATGTGTGAGGATTGATCTAATGCAATAAAACTGGGTAGTAGGAGGTATGATCAAAGTGTTACTTGCCTTGCTGATGATCCGGGAAACCTAGTGATTCGAAGTAACAAGCGGCGCACTCCAGGTACTCTATCGCAAACAAACAAGCATACAAGAAGTACTCAACTAATGCACAGGTAAAACTCAAATAAGAGATCTAATCAGAAAGTTCAACTTAAGAACTCCGGTTGGCAAAAAGAATCAAATCGAACGAAGCAATGAAAAACAAACGGCAAAAGAAAATAGGCTTCGATTACTATTTTGGATCTAGGGCAATTTTTACAGAAACAAAAACTTATTTGAGTTGGTCAAACGGAAAGAGGGTTTCAAGACGAAACTCCAGGCGCTTGAATCGCCTGATTCCGATAAATGAGCGAGAAGTTATACTAAAACGAAAATTGGATCAGAAATCGCGATCAGAAAAATCACGGATTTAATCCGAGAAAAAGAAAATGATGAACAGTTTAACGAACGAACATTCGTTAACTGGATCTAAACGACGAACACGCTCGTTAAAACGAACGAATCGAGCGAACGTTCACTAAATAGACTAAACCGAAAAAAAACCGTTCTAAAAAAACGGATCTAAAAAAACCATGGCTTTAAAAAAAACCAGGCGGTTTTCTAAAGAAAACTGCCGGCGACAGCGGCTACCCTGAGCGGCGAGGCGGCGGCAGCGGGCGGCGGCGGCGCGGGAAGCGACGTGGACGGCGGCGGGCGGCTGCGGCAGCAGCGGCGCGGGGCGGCGGCGCGCGGCTATGGTTAGGGTTTCGGGCGCGGGTGGGCTGGCGGTGGCGCTGATGGGCTGGGGCGGCTCGGGGCGGCGCTATTTAAAGGCTGCCCCCGGGCGGAGTCCCGCTCGGGTACGGCCCGAAGTCGGTTCGCGTTTTTTTTAATAATTCCGCGCAGAAAAACAAATAAAAGAAATACTAAACGGACTCCAAAAATCCCGAAATAAATTTTCCCCGGCTTCTAAAATCAAGACGCACAGGATGAACATTTATTTGGGGCCTAAATGCAAATTTGAAAAACGCGCATTTTTCCTAAATTCAAATAAATAGCAAAAAAACAAATAAAATCTTATTTGATTTTTTTATTAAATCCTCAATATTTATTTATTTTGGGAAAGTCATTTTATTCCCTCTCTCATATTTTTGAAATAGAAATTATTGAATATAAACTAAATAAAATCAAATGATCCTATTTTCAAAATTTGAGACAACTCAAATATGAAAATAACGAAATCCCCAACTCTCTCCGGGGATCCTTGAGTTGCGAGAAATTTCTTGGATCAACCAAAATGCAATAAATATGATATGCAATGATGTTCTAGTGTATAACATTCCAAATTGAAAATTTGGGATGTTACAATGGGCTCCTGTTCATCCACCGTCGACCTCCTCCAGCCTCCACCTGCGACTGTTCATCCACGGGATCATGTTCATCCAGCCTCCACCGCTCCTCCACCGGCTACCATTCAGCCAGCCCTGTCCACGGGGTTTGCTACCTCTTGAGCTTGCGTTGGATTTCCCCGAAGAGGAAAGGATGATGCAGCAGAGTAGCGTAAGTATTTCCCTCGGTTTTTGAGAACCAAGGTATTAATCCAGTAGGAGGCCACGCTCAAGTCCCTCGTACCTGCACAAAACGATAGCTACTCACAACCAACGTGATTAGGGGTTGTCAATCCCTTCACGGTCACTTACGAGAGTGAGATCTGATAAATATAATATTTTTGGTATTTTTGGTCTAGAGATGCAAAGTGAAAGTAAAAGGCAAAGTAAAAAGCAAAACAAGATTAAAGTGATGGAGATTGATATGATGAGAATAGACCCGGGGGCCATAAGTTTCACTAGTGGCTTCTCTCAAGAGCATAAGTATTCTACGGTGGGTGAACAAATTACTGTTGAGCAATTGACAGAATTGAGCATAGTTATGAGAATATCTAGGCATGATCATGTATATAGGCACCACGTCCGTGACAAGTAGACCAAAACGATTCTGCATCTACTACTATTACTCCACTAATCGACCGCTATCCAGCATGCATCTAGAGTATTAAGTTAAAAATAGAGTAACGCTTTAAGCAAGATGACATGATGTAGAGAGATAAATTCATGCAATATGAAATAAACCCCATCTTGTTATCCTCGATGGCAACGATGCAATATGTGCCTTGCTGCCCCTTCTGTCACTGGGAAAGGACACCGCAAGATCGAACCCAAAGCTAAGCACTTCTCCCATGGCAAGAACTACCAATCTAGTTGGCCAAACCAAACGGATAATTCGAAGAGACTTGCAAAGATAACCAATCATACATAAAAGAATTCAGAGAAGATTCAAATATTATTCATATATAGACTTGATCATAAACCCACAATTCATCGATCTCAACAAACACACCGCAAAAAGTAGATTACATCGAATAGATCTGCACAAGAGAGGGGGGACTTTGTATTGAGATCCAAAAAGGGAGAAGAAGCCATCTAGCTACTAACTATGGACCCGAAGGTCTGAGGTAAACTACTCACACTTCATCGGAGAGGCTATGATGATGTAGAAGACCTCCGTGATGACGGCCCTCTCCGGCGGAGCTCCGGAACAGGCCCCAAGATGGTATCTCGTGGATACAGAAAGTTGCGTCGGTGGAATTAGGTTTTTGGCTCCTGTTCTGATCGTTTGGGGGTACGTAGGTATATATAGGAGGAAGGAGTACGGCGGTGGAGCACCGAGGGGCCCACGAGGCAGGGGGCGCGCCCTAGGGGGGGCGCCCCCACCCTCGTGACCGCCTCTTTGACTCCTTGGAGTAGGGTCCAAGTCTCCTGGATCACGTTCGGTGAGAAAATCACGTTCCCGAAGGTTTTATTTCGTTTGGACTCCGTTTGATATTCTGTTTCTCCAAAATACTGAAATAGGCAAAAAAACAACAATTCTGGGCTGGGCCTCCGGTTAATAGGTTAGTCCCAAAAATAATATAAAAGTGTAAAATAAAGCCCAATATAGTCCAAAACAGTAGATAATATAGCATGGAGCAATCAAAAATTATAGATACGTTGGAGACTTATCAGGCATCCCCAAGCTTAATTCCTGCTCGTCCTCGAGTAGGTAAATGATAAAAAGAGAATTTTTCATGCGGAGTGCTACTTGGCATAATTTCAATGCAAATCTTCTTAATTGTGATATGAATATTCAGATTCAAAAGATTCAAGACAAAAGTTTATATTGACATAAAAATAATAATACTTCAAGCATACTAACAAAGCAATTATGTCTTCTCAAAATAACATGGCCAAAGAAAGTTATCCCTACAAAATCATATAGTCTGGCTATGCTCTATCTTCACCACACAAAGTATTTAAATCATGCACAACCCCGATGACAGGCCAATCAATTGTTTCATACTCTAACTTTTTCAAAACTTTTTCTATCTTCACGCAATACATGAGCGTGAGCCATGGATATAGCACTATAGGTGGGATAGAATGGTGGTTGTGGAGAAGACAAAAAGGAGAAGATAGTCTCACATCAACTAGGAGTATCAACGGGCTATGGAGATGCCCATCAATAGATATCAATGTGAGTGAGTAGGGATTGCCATACAACGGATGCACTAGAGCTATAAGTATATGAAAGCTCAAAAAAGAAACTAAGTGGGTGTGCATCCAACTTGCTTGCTCACGAAGACCTAGGGCATTTTGAGGAAGCCCATCATTGGAATATACAAGCCAAGTTCTATAATGTAACATTCCCACTAGTATATGAAAGTGATAACATGAGAGACTCTCTACTATAAAGATCATGGTGCTACTTTGAAGCACAAGTGTGGTAAAAGGATAGTAACATTGTCCCTTCTCTCTTTTTCTCTCATTTTTTATTTTTTTTATTTGGGCCTTTTCTCTTTTTTGCCTCTTTTATTTATTTTTCGTCTCGAGTCTCATCCCGACATATGGGGGAATCATAGTCTCCATCATTATTTCCTCACTTGGGACAATGATCTAAAAAATGATGATCATCACACTTTTATTTTTCTTACAACTCAACAATTACAACTCGATACTTAGAACAAAATATGACTCTATATGAATGCCTCCGGCGGTGTACCGGGATATGGTGGAGTGTGTCATAATAAACGGAATGGTGGAAAGTTGTATGGCAATATATCTCAGAATGGCTATGGAAATGCCATAATAGGTAGGTATGGTGGCTGTTTTGAGGAAGGTATATGGTGGGTGTATGATACCGGCGAAAGGTGCGCGGTATTAGAGAGGCTAGCAATGGTGGAAGGGTGAGAGTGCGTATAATCCATGGACTCAACATTAGTCATAAAGAACTCATATACTTATTGCAAAAATATAGAAGTTATCAAAGCAAAGTATTACGCGCATGCTCCTAGGGGGATAGATTGGTAGGAAAAGACCATCGCTTATCCCCGACCGCCACTCATAAGGAAGACAATCAATAAATAAATCATGCTCCGACTTCATCACATAACGGTTCACCATACGTGCATGCTACGGGAATCACAAACTTTAACACAAGTATTCTTTAAATTCACAACTACTCAACTAGCATGAATCTAATATTATCACCTCCATATCTCAAAACAATTATCAAGTATCAAACTTTTCTTAGTATTCAACACACTCAAAAGAAAGTTTCACAAATCTTGAATACCAAGCATATTATTATTAAGCAAATACCATGCTATTAAGAGACTCTCAAAATAATTTAAGTGAAGCATGAGAGATCAATAGTTTCTTTAAAACAAATCACCACCGTGCTCTAAAAGATCTAAGTGAAGCACATAGAGCAAAATTATAACGCTCAAAAGATATAAGTGAAGCACATAGAGCAAAACTACATAGCTCAAAAGATATAAGTGAAGCACATAGAGTATTCTATCAAATTTTAATTCATGTATGGCTCTCTCAAAAGGTGTGTACATCAAGGATGATTGTGTCATACTAAAACACAAAGAAAAAAATAATACATGACGCTCCAAGCAAAACACATATCATGTTGGTGAATAAAAATATAGCTCCAAGTAAATTGCCGATGGAAGTGGACGAAAGAGGGGATGCCTTCCGGGGCATCCCCAAGCTTTGAATTTTTGGTGTACTTGTATTATCTTGGGGGTGCCATGGGCATCCCAAATCTTAGGCTCTTGCCACTCCTTGTTCCATAATCCATCAAAAGAATTCACCCAAAACTTGAAAACTTCACAACACAAAACTTAAAGTAGAAAACTCGTGAGCTCCGTTAGCGAAAGAAAACAAAAGACCACTTCAAGGTACTGTAATTAACTCATTCTTTATTTATATTGGTGTTAAACCTACTGTATTACAACTTCCCTATGGATTATAAACTATTTTACTAACCATAGATTCATCAAAATAAGCAAACAACACACGAAAAACAGAATCTGTCAAAAACAGAACAGTCTGTAGTAATAAGTAGCTAGCGCAACATCTGGAACCCCAAAAATTCTAAAATAAACTTCTGGACGTGAGGAATTTATCTATTAAACATCTGCAAAAATAATTAACTAAATATCTCTTTTTAAATAAAAATTACAGCAGTTCTCGTGAGCGCTAAAGTTTCTGTTTTTTACAGTAAGTTCAACAAGACTTTCCCCAAGTCTTCCCAACGGTTCTACTTGGCACAAACACTAATTAAACACAAAAAACACAACCAAAACAGAGGCTAAATAATTTATTTATTAAATAACAGCAAGGAAAAATATTGGGTTCTCTCCCAACAAGCGCTTTTCTTTAAAGCCCTATAGCTAGGCATTGATAATTTTAATGATGCTCACATGAAAGACAAGAATTGAAGCACAAAAGGAGTATCATAAAGCATGTGACAAACACATATAAGTCTAACATACTTCTTATGCATAGGCATCTCATAGGCAAACAAATTATTAAGGCAAGCAAAAACTAGCATATGCAAGGAAGAGGAAAGAAAAAATAGCAATCTCAACATAACGAGAGGTAATTTAGTAAAATGAAAATTTCTACAACCATATTTTCCTCTCTCATAGTAATTACATGTAGGATCATAAGCAAATTAAACAATATAGCTATCAAATAAAATATTCTCAACATGATCCACATGCATACAAAGTTGGCACTTTCCCGAAATAGTGGGATTAACATTAACTAAAGTCATGACCTTCCCAAACGCACTTTTATCAAAAACTTCGTAAGATTGAACATTCTCTAAATATGTGGGATCTAAAGTTGACATTCTTCCAAACCCACTTTAAATATTATTGCAAACATTATAATCAATCTCATATACATCATGGGGTTTAAATAAATTTTCAAGATCAAAAGAAGAATCACCCCAATCATGATCATTGCAACAAGTAGAGGACTTAACAAAACTAGCATCCCCAAGCTTAAGGTTTTGCACATTATTAGCACAATTGTCATTAATAGAATTTATAATAACATCATTGCAATCATGCTTTTTATTCAAAGATCTATCATGAATCACTTCATAACATACTTCATCGCAATTTTCAGATTCACGAATTTCAAGCAAAACTTCATAAAGATAATCTAGTGCACAAAACTCACTAGCAATTGGTTCAACATAATTGGATCTCTTAAAAAGATTAGCAAGAGAATGAGGATCCATAAATCTTAGGTTCTCTGTTTAGTAATAAATAGATGACTATTCCAACCATACGAGCAAACAAAAAGCAAACGGGCCAGAAAAGGCAAATAGATAAAGAGGATAGAGAGAGAGGGCGAATAAAACGGCAAGGGTGAAGTGGGGGAGAGGAAAACGAGAGGCAAATGGAAACTAATGTAATGCGAGAGATAGGGATTGTGATGGGTACTTGGTATGTTGACTTTTTGCGTAGACTCCCCGACAACGGCGCCAGAAATCCTTCTTGCTACCTCTTGAGCATGCGTTGGATTTCCCCAAAGAGGAAAGGATGATGTAGCAGAGTAGCGTAAGTATTTCCCTTAGTTTTTGAGAACCAAGGTATCAATCTAGTAGGAGGCCACGCTCAAGTCCCTCATACCTGCACAAAACGATAGCTACTCGCAACCAACGCGATTAGGGGTTGTCAATCCCTTCACGGTCACTTACGAGAGTGAGATCTGATAGATATAATATTTTTGGTATTTTTGGTATAGAGATGCAAAGTGAAAAGTAAAAGGCAAAGTAAAAAAGCAAAAAAAGATTAAAGTGATGGAGATTGATATGATGAGAATAGACCCGGGGGCCATAGGTTTCACTAGTGGCTTCTCTCAAGAGCATAAGTATTCTACGGTGGGTGAACAAATTACTGTTGAGCAATTGATAGAATTGAGCATAGTTATGAGAATATCTAGGCATGATCATGTATATAGGCATCACGTCCGTGACAAGTAGACCGAAACGATTCTGCATCTACTACTATTACTCCACTCATCGACCGCTATCCAGCATGCATCTAGAATAATAAGTTAAAAACAGAGTAACGCTTTAAGCAAGATGACATGATGTAGAGAGATAAATTCATGTAATATGAAATAAACCCCATCTTGTTATCCTCGATGGCAACGATGCAATACGTGCCTTGCTGCCCCTTCTGTCACTGGGAAAGGACACCGCAAGATCGAACCCAAAGCTAAGCACTTCTCCCATGGCAAGAACTACCAATCTAGTTGGCCAAACCAAACGGATAATTCGAAGAGACTTGCAAAGATAACCAATCATACATAAAAGAATTCAGAGAAGATTCAAATATTGTTCATAGATAGACTTGATCATAAACCCAAAATTCATCGGTCTCAACAAAAACACCGCAAAAAGAAGATTACATCGAATAGATCTCCACAAGAGAGGGGGAGAACTTTGTATTGAGATCCAAAAAGAGAGAAGAAGCCATCTAGCTACTAACTATGGACCCGAAGGTCTGAGGTAAACTACTCACACTTCATCGGAGATGCTATGATGATGTAAAAGCCCTCCGTGATGACGGCCCTCTCCGGCGGAGCTCCGGAACAGGCCCCAAGATGGGATCTCGTGGATACAGAAAGTTTCTGTAACGCCCCTCGATGCGGCTATATCTCCCACATGTCGAAGCACGACTTAGAGGCATAACCGCATTGAAAGCAATGTCGCAAGTGAGGTAATCTTCACACAACCCATGTATTACATAAGGGAAAGAGATACATAGTTGGCTTACAATCGCCACTTCACACAATACATGAATAAAGCAATACATCATCCAGATACAATCAAGGTACGACTACGGAACCAAAATGAAAGAAGACTGCCCCAAATGCTACACAGATCCCCGATCGTCCCAACTGGGCTCCACTACTGATCAACTGGAATGAAACAACACAACAAACAAAGTCTTCATGGAGCTCCTCCTGAGCTCAGTTGCGTCACCGGCACGGTTCAACGGCACCTACAAGCTGGGTTTGGAAGTATCTGTGAGTCACGGGGACTCAGCAATCTCACACCCTCGCGATCAAGACTATTTAAGCTTATAGGTAGGGTAAAAGGTATGAGGTGGAGCTGCATCAAGCAACTAGCATTTATGGTGGCTAATATACGCAAATGAGAGCGAGAAGAGAAGGCGAAAGCATGGTCGAACAACTATGATCAAGAAGTGATCCTAGAACAACCTACATCAAGCATAACTCCAACACCATGTTCACTTCTCGGACTCCGCCGAGAAGAGACCATCACGATTACACACGCGGTTGATGTATTTTAATTAAGGTCAACTTCAGGTTTTCTACAACCGGACATTAACAAAATCCCATCTGCCCATAACCGCGGGCACGGCTTTCGAAAGTTCAAATCCCTGCAGGGGTGTCCCAACTTAGCCCATCACAAGCTCTCACGGTCAACGAAGGATATTCCTTCTCCCAAGACAATCCGGTCAGGCTCGGCATCCCGGTTACAAGACATTTCGACAATGGTAAAACAAGACCAGCAAAGCCACCTAGATGTGCCGACAAATCCCGATAGGAGCTGCACATATCTCGTTCTCAGGGCACACCGGATGAGCAATACGTCGGGTGGGCCAGCCCAGAGTTGCCCCTGGTAGCTCCGGACATCGCTTAGTTTGGACCAACACTTAGACAAGCACTGGCCCGGGGGGGTTAAAATAAAAATGACCCTTGGGCTGGCCTAACCCAAGGGGAAAATAGGCTAGGTGGCGGATGATAAAACCAATGTTCGGCCTTGCTGGAGGAGTTTTATTCAAGGCGAACTGTCAAGGGGTTCCCATTATGACCCAACCGTGTAAGGAACGCAAAATCCGGGAACATAACACCGATATGACGGAAACTATGGCGGCAAGAGTGGAACAAAACACCAGGCATAAGGCCGAGTCTTCCACCCTTTACCAAGTATATAGATGCATTAATTAAATAAGAGATATTGTGATATCCCAACAAATAACCATGTTCCAAACATGGAACAAGCGCCAATCTTCACCTGCAACTAACAACGCTATAAGAGGGGCTGAGCAAAGCGGTAACATAGCCAAACAACAGTTTGCTAGGACAAGGTGGGTTAGAGGCTTGGTTTAACAATATGGGAGGCATGAGAAGCAAGTGGTAGGTATCGCAGCATAGGCATAGCAAAAGAGCGAGCAACTAGCAAGCAAAGATAGAAGTGATTTCAAGGGTATGGTCATCTTGCCTGAAATCGCGCAAGGAAGAAGAACGAGTCCATGAAGAAGACAAACGGACGTAGTCGAACAGGTCCTCACAATCGCGACGTTATCGGAAACAACCCGAAGAAGCAACACCAGAGAGAAGCACACAACATAATAAACAACCAATACATGAACATGGCATGATATGCGGGATGCGGTATGTGATGCATATGCATGATTTGGAAAGGAAAGATTGAACCTGGCCACAACTTGGAAATCCAAGGGTGCCACTAGAAAGGGGAGGTGATTTCGGTTGAAATCGATATAAAGATCACTGGAATCGGATGCACGATTTGGAAATGGCAAGCAAAACAAATATGGCACCGGTCTGCGATAATCAGCAAGTGACCATCTAAATGCATCAAGATAAATATGCTACAACACTCAAACATGGCAACAAAATACATGGCAGGGATCCACTCATGATGCTTGACAAAAGATGAACACTGAGCTACGGCTAATTCACTCATTAACAGGTTCAAACAAGCATGGTAAAAGAGCAAATGATAACAGGTTTCAGACTTAGAGAAATAACAACAAGTCGGGAATTTATCATCAGGAAGCAATCTTTAGAGCATGAAAACTACATGCTACATGAACTTAACATGGCAAAGCAAGGATGGAATGAAGCTACTCAAAGCACTTAACAAAAGTCCCTTAGTGACCTTGAGCCAAAAGGGACCAGAAAATACCATTGCAAGCATGTGAACATAGCAAAAAACATAAACAGATTCAGACTTAGTGAAAAACTGGAGCATGGCAAAACAGTTAACGAGTAGGCATGTTTACGAGCTCGATGCACTCACTACAAAGCATGGAATGACAAACTAAGCATACACCCATTAAGAAGACATGGCATAGAAGCTAGACATGGCAAGAACAACATCATAGCATGCACGGATCAATAGCAACATCCTCGGCAAAATCGCTAAACATGTCAACAATCTGCCAGGATCATTTTATAGCAAAAGTAGAGCTCGATTGACTCAAGCTAGGGTGATCCATAAATGCAAACAAAGACAAGGATGGATAGAGAACCACAATATTAACAAAACATCCTTACTGATCATCCTCAAAAGAGGCACGGATCACTAGGAAACAACATGAACATATGGCATAACAACAAAATCAGGACAAGGACTTGGTGAAATTCTAAGTTCCTGAAATCAGCATCATCGAGTAAGCTACTTTGCATGCTTGTGCTAGTCACCACAAAGATCACAAAAATACAAGGCATGCACCCCTGTAAAGATGGCATGGCATATAACAAAACACATGTAGAGCTCAGGATCATAGCATGCACACATTAATCATGGCAAAAATGACAAAAGTGCATTTGCTGAAACAGATCTGACATATCCTCACATAGCCCTCTTCCAACAGCATTTCGGGCATCAAGATGAGCTCGAATGAAAATGATGCAATGAGATGAAATGATGTACTCGTCAAGACGAACATTTTGATATGCTACACATACGAATCGGAGCTACGGATGCAGAGTTATGACATGACGAAGATTGCATAAATATTAGGGTTTAGGGGGGAAAAGTCAACTGAGGAGGATGGATCCAGATCTGGATCTCGGATCACTGCAGCGGCACGGACTTCGAAGTTCACCGGAGCTCTTGTCGGAGTTGAAGAAGAGGGCGTCGGCGTGGGCGCGGAGCTCGCCGGAGAGAGCGTCGGGTCGGCGGCGCGAGGCGGCATCGGCGAGGAGCGGTGGCGGCGCCCGAAGCGGCGAAGGGCGGCGGGGCGGTGGCCACCGGCGACGATGCGCGGTGGCGGCGCGGTGCCCGGAGCACGCTGGCTCCGTGGAGGAGGAGCGGAGCACCGGCGGGTAGCGGACGAGCGGCGCGGGGCGAACGGAGGGAGATGGCGCGGTGGCGTGGATCCGGCGGTTCACCAACGGGCGGCGGTGGAACGGCGAGCAACTGGCAGCGGCGGCGAGGTACGGCCGGCGGGCGGCGCACGGGATCTGGCGGCGGCGAGGATCTGGCCCGGGGCGGCTCGGGCGGGCCGGCCGTGGGCTCCGCGGGCCCGGCGACACGGGAGGAGAGAGGAGGAGGCGCGGGCTGACGGCGGCAGGGTGACATGGCGTGATCTGGTTGGACGAGGGGGCGGAGGCGGACATGTCCGGCGGTGAGGACGCGTCCGGTGGCGCGCGAAGGAGAATTTTCAGGGTTTCGTCCGCGAATTTTTGGAGAGGATCACATATATATATAGGTAGAGGGAGCTCGGAGAGTCCAAATGAGGTGCGGTTTTCGGCCACGCGATCATGATTGAACGACCGAGATGATGGAAGGGGTTTAGGTGGGTTTTGGGCCAGTTTGGAGGGGTGTTGGGCTGCAACACGCATAAGGCCTTATCGGTCCCTCGGTTAACCGTTGGAGTATCAAACGAAGTCCAAATGGCACGAAACTTGACAGGCGGTCTACTGGTAGTAAACCAAGGCCGCATGACAAGTCTCGGTCCAACCCGAAAACGCTTGACACCCGCACATGAAAAGAGGTAGAAAGGGACACCGGAGGACATAGAAGTGCCGGATTGCAAAACGGACAACGGGGAAAATGCTCGGATGCATGAGACGAACATGTATGCAAATGAAATGCACATGATGGCATGATATGCAATGCATGACACGCAAGCAATGACAAGGCAACAACAGTGAATAACTGGAGGACACCTGGCACATCGGTCTCGGGCGCTACAGTTGCGGCGGTGGAATTAGGTTTTTGGCTCCTGTTCTGATCGTTTGGGGGTACGTAGGTATATATAGGAGGAAGGAGTATGTCGGTGGAGCACCGAGGGGCCCACGAGGCAGGGGGCGCGCCCTAGGGGGGGCCACCCTCGTGACCGCCTCTTTGACTCCTTGGAGTAGGGTCCAAGTCTCCTGGATCACATTCGGTGAGAAAATCACGTTCCCGAAGGTTTTATTCCGTTTGGACTCCATTTGATATTCTGTTTCTCCGAAATACTGAAATAGGCAAAAAACAGCAATTCTGGGTTGGGCCTCCGGTTAATAGGTTAGTCCAAAAATAATATAAAAGTGGAAAATAAAGCCCAATATAGTTCAAAACAGTAGATAATATAGCATGGAGCAATCAAAAATTATAGATACGTTGGAGACGTATCAGGGTCCCGTTCAACCACCCCTCCATGGGCTACTGTTCATCCAGCCCTCCACCGGCTACTGTTCAACCAGCCCTCCACCGGCTACTATTCAACCAGCCCTCCACGGGGTCCTGTTCATCTAGCCCTCCACTGGGGTCATGTTCATCCACCGGCTCGATCGATCGGGGTACTGTTCATCCAGCGACAACGGCCTCTACTACCACGGGGTCCTGTTCATCCAACCCCCCACCGGGAACTGTTCATCCAAATCCCCTCAACAACGCTCACAATTCATCAAGGGAAGGAGGTAGCAGTGTTCGATCGGCTTCAGTTAGCAGCAGTAGCGAAGGAATCACTCGGGTTCAGTTAACAGCAAGGGATCGATCGATCGGGTTCAGTAACGCGCAGCCTGCAGTGCAATCGCTCAGGTTCAGTTAGAGCCCAACGCCTCGCTCAGGTTTAGTTAGAGCCCAACGCCTCGCACACACGCGCGTACGTACGAGAGAAACGCGCATCGCTCGGCCCCCGACCACCCATCGTAACCAGGAACTCCCCGATATTTTCCTCGCCCTCGCTTCTACCATAGTTTTTTCCGTCATGGACGGCCAAAAGAATGTCATGCAGCTGCGTCTCCGGCCTGCCCAGGACGAAAAGCCCATCTTCTGTCGTGATTTTTGTCATAGAAGTAGGAGCCCACCACATCTATGATGATACAGGGTTTTGTCACAATTATCGTCATAGAAGTGTCATAAGTATGACAGAAAAAAATTCTTTTGGCCCAAAATGTCACGGATGTGTCTTTTTTTGTAGTGAGGTGAATACGTTGGGAGGTGAAACTATAAGCCCCTATCTTTCTATGTGTCCAGTTGAAACGTTTTGTTCATGTGTATGCGATGAGTGTTAGCAACCATAGAAGACTATATGATGGTTGAGTATGTGGACTTGCCTAAAGGCTCCGATACGTGACCCTTCCTGAAAAGATGATGAATTGTAGTTCCAAAGTTGACTGAGAACATAGTTTCTTGGTTTCTAATAGAGTTTATGCTTTATACTTCGATAGTGTGATGAATTATTACTTATTCATGAGAAGTCTATGATAAAAGTTCTATGATAAGAGTTTTATGTTGAAGTTTGTTGTTGTTATAATAATCTACATGATGCTTCTATGTCCGTATTTTATTTTTATCAACACCTCTGTCTCTAAGCATGTGGACATGTTTTTCGATTTAGGTTTTCGCTTGAGGACAAGCAAGGTCTAAGCTTGGGGAGTTGATACGTCCATTTTGCATCATGTTTTCCTACTGTTAGTTATGATGTTTGTATGCATAATAATGCTTTCTCGAGTAATTCTAATGCCTTTTATCTCATAATATGCAAGGTACACACAAAGAGGGAGAATTCCGGCAGCTGGAAATCTGGACTAGGAAAAGCTACATCAGGCCATCTATTCTGCACAGCTCCAAATGAGCTGAAACTTTATGGGGATTTTTATGGAATATATGAGGAATATTGGATCCAATAAGTACCATATGGGGGCCACCATGTGGGCACAACCTACCTGAGCGCACCAGGGAGCCCAGGCGCGCCCTGGTGGGTTGTGCTCCCCTCGGCCCACCTCCGATGCCCATCTTCTGCTATATAAGTCATTTTGACCTAGAAAAAATAAGGAGAGTACTTTCGGGACAGAGCACCGCTGTCTCGAGGCGGAACTTGGGCAGGAGCACTTTTGCCCTCCAGCGGAGCGATTCCCCCGAGGGAACATCCCTCCCGGAGGGGGAAATCATCATCATCATCACCAACAACTCTCCCATCCTTGGGTGGGAAATCTCCATCAAGATCTTCAACAGCACCATCTCCTCTCAAACCCTAGTTCATCTCTTGTGTTCAATCTTTGTACCAGAACTATAGATTGGTGCTTGTGGGTGACTAGTAGTGATGAATACATCTTGTAGTTGATTACTATATGTTTTATTTGGTGGAAGATTATATGTTCGGATCCATTTTGTTTTTCAATACCCCTCTGATCTTGAGCATGTTTATCACTTGTGAGTAGTTACTTTTGTTCTTGAGGTCATGGGAGAAATCATGTTGCAAGTAATCATGTCAACTTGATATGTGTTCGATATTTTGATAGTATGTATGTTGTGATTGCCTTACTGGTGTCATCTAGACGTTGACTACATGACACTTCACCATATTTGGGCCTAAGGGAATGCATTGTGGAGTAGTTATTAGATGATGGGTTGAGAGAGTGACAGAAGCTTAAACCCTAGTTTATGCGCTATTCCGTAATGGACCGATTGGACCCAAAAGTTTAATGCTATGGTTAGAATTTATTCTTAATACTTTTCTCGTAGTTGCAGATGCTTGCGAGGGGGTTAATAATAAGTAGGAGGTTTGTTCAAGTAAGAACAACACCTAAGCACCGGTCCACCCACATATCAAATTATCAAAGTAGTGAACGCAAATTGAATCAACATGATGAAAGAGACTAGATGAAATTCCCGTGTACCCTCAAGAACGCTTTGCTTATTATAAGAAACCGTTTTGGCCTGACCTTTGCCTCAAAAGGATTGGGCTACCTTGCTGCACTTTTGCTACTACTATCATTACTTGCTTGTTACAAATTATCTTGCTATCAAAGTACTCTCTTACATACAATTTCAGCACTTGCAGACATTACCTTACTGAAAACCACTTGTCATTTCCTTCTGCTCCTCGTTGGGTTCGACACTCTTACCTATTGAAAAGGCTACAATTGATCCCCTATACTTGTGGGTCATCAGGATGCAACCCATCTGGGCGCGCCTTGGCCTCCAGGTGCGCCTTGGTGGGTTGTGCCCCCCTCGAGGCTCCCCTCCGGTACTTCTTTGGCCCACTGGATGTCTTCTAGTCCAAAAAAATCTCCATAAAGTTTCGCTGCGTTTGGACTCCGTTTGGTACTGATATTCTATGAAGTAAATAACAAGCAAAAAAGCAAGTTGCACTGGGCACTATGTTAATAGGTTAGTCCCAAAAAATGATATAAAGTTGCTATAAAATGATTGTAAAAATTCCAAGAATTATAATATAACAGCATGGAACAATTAAAAATTATAGATACGTTGGAGACGTATCATACGGTACATTTTAACATGACCGTCGAATAGAGATCCAACAGTCAGCGTCATGCGCGCTACTCTATCTCATCTCTCTCTATGTGTCTCTCTCTCTCACTGCCAAGTGGGCATGCACGTCAGCTGTCACTCTGTCATCTTCAAATGCTCGCTTGCACGACCCTCACGCACACACCCGAGTGCCCACGTCGCCACGACCTCAACTTCGGTCATCTTTCGTGCACTATAGCCTCTACAACCTTGTCCTTAAATACCTTGTTCCCCTCTCATCATTTTGCCCCAACTCACAATGCACATTGTTGACAGGCTACTCCATCGTGAACCCCCACCATCAGCCTCTTCCCTAGCCAATGCCGGCCAATCACTTCCTCCACCAGCTTCACCGTGTCGCTATGAACCCCCTAGACATACTCCGCGCCACCAGAGCCCCATAGAAGCCTGAAATCGACGAAACCCAAGCCACTCCGCCATCGTGAGCTCAGCGCTGGCGGCCACCGTAACCCCTTGACCCTCTCGCCGTGTCTTTCGCCATCGCTTTGCTCATGCACATCTCACTGACCCATCCCCATGTCCAGAGATGCTCAATTTCAAGGAATCCATCATCGTCAGAGGGTAACCGCCGCTGACGCCATCTTCGGCAAGCCTTTGATGCCGTCTCCATCACCCCAAGGACCACCAGGAAGAATTCCGCGTCGAGCTAAACCCCAATGTTATCTTCCACGTCGCTGGTGACCTCTCCATCGTCAGAAACACTAATGCATGAGAGCACCGCCATAGCGCCCATGTTTTCTGGCGTGCCTTCGAGGACCTAGCTGCTAATAATCCCCAAGTGCAAGGAATCATCGTATCACTTTCCAATGATGGAAGTGGTAAGTATGGAGTGTAAAACCCACAAGGAGCTAAAGGTAAGATCAATATTCTCTGAGGTCCTATCTGCCACTGATACAACCTTATATACATCGTGCATTTGCTTTTATCTAGAAATGATAAATAAAACAACGAAGTGGGTATAAAGAGATAGCTTTGAAGAATATAAACATAAAAGTAGGTGTCGCCTAAATGAAGATAGAATATATTACATTATAATACAAATCGCAAGTGTGGAATAATGGTGGTATGGTGTGCGGAATTGTCCTTAGGCAAGTGGCTAAGAAACTAGATGATGGCAAGTTTTTATGTGGGAGAGGCCTCTAGTAGCATGTCATCCCTTACCTGGAATTCTATGCACTTATGCCCGGTACTATCAGCTAGCATCCACAACTACTAAAAAGTTCATTACGGTAAAACCCAACCATATCATTAAGATATATGATACGTCTCCAGCGTATCTATAATTTTTTATTGTTCCATGTTGTCATATTATCAATCTTGGATGTTTTATAATCATTTTATAGTCATTTTATATCATTTTTTGGTACTAACATATTAACATAGTGCCAAGTGCCAGTTGCTGTTTTTTCCATGTTTTTTACATCAAAGAAAAACAATATGAGACAGATTCCAAATGCCCCGAAACTTTACGGGGAATTTTTATGGGCCAGAAGGAACACAACGTGCCCTGGCTACGCCTGGGGGTGCCCCGAGGGAGGCACAACCCACCAGGAGGCCCAGGCGCCCCCTGGTGGGTTCTGCCCACCTCGGGTGCCCCCTAGACCGCCTCTTTGCTCTATAAATACCCCAATATTCTAGAAACCCTAGGGGGAGCGACAAAATAATCATCCAGCCACCACAGAGTCCAGAACCACCAGATCCAATCTAGACACCATCTCGGATGGGGTTCACCACCTCCATTGGTGCCTCTCCGATGATGCGTGAGTAGTTCTTTGTAGACCTTCGTGTCCGTAGTTAGTAGTTAGATGGCTTCATCTCTCTCTCATGATTCTCAATACAATGGTCTCTTGGAGATCCATATGATGTAACTCTTTTGCGGTGTGTTTATTGGGATCTGATGAACTTTAAGTTTATGATCAGTTATATCTTTTTATATCCATGTAAGTTAATTGAGTTTCTTTGATCTCTTATATGCATGATTGCTTATAACCTCATATTTCTTCTCCGATATTTGGGTTTTGTTTGTCCAACTTGATCTATTTATCTTGAAATGGGAAGAGGTGCTTTGTAGTGGGTTCGATCTTACGGTGCTTGATCCCAGTGACAGAAAGGGAAATGACACGTATGTATCGTTGCTACTGAGGATAAAATGATGGGGTCTATCTCTACATAGATAGATCTTGTCTACATCATGTCATCGTTCTTATTGCATTACTCCGTTTCTCCATGAACTTAATATACTAGATGCATGCTAGATAGCGGTCGATGTGTGGAGTAATAGTAGTAGATGCAGGCAGGAGTCGGTCTACTAATCTTGTACGTGATGCCCATATAATGATCATTGCCTGATATCGTCATAATTATTTGAAGTTCTATCAGTTGCCCAATAGTAATTTGTTTACCCACCATTTTCTATTTTTCTTGAGAGAAGCCACTAGTGAAACCTATGGCCCCCGGGTCTTCTTTCTCATATATTTCACTTTGCGATCTACTTTTCTCTTGCATTTATTTTTAGATCTATTAAACCAAAAATACAAAAATACCTTTATGCAATTTTTCTTTATTTATTTTATTTAGCATTCGCTCTATTAATTTACTACAAATTTATCTCACATATGTTTGCCACTTGAGGCGCCGTACCCCGAAAGGGATTGACAACCCCTTTAACACGCCGGGTTGCGAGGATTTGTTATCTGTGTGCAGGGATTATTTACGTTGTGTTGCTTGGTTCTCCTACTGGTTCGATAACCTTGGTTTCATATCTGAGGGAAATACCTACCGTCGTTGTGCTGCATTATCCCTTCCTCTTTGGGGAAATACCAACGTTGCTTCAAGCGACATCAATATATTAGTCCTCCTTCAGTCCCAAATGTATCAATTTCTATGGTAGGAAGAATTTTCAGTCGATCTTGCCCCCCACCAATGTGATTAAGTGTGTGGGATGTACATACGAACGGAAATGATTGGGCCTATATAATTGTCTCTGGTGCCTCGCCCAATCACACACGAGCTCATTTTGCCCCGCATGTGTGAACGGAGGACCTATCCCCAACAATTTTTGGGTCGTGTGTGAAAGACCCCCCTATCACACACACAGACAAGGCGACGGTTTAAAACTCTGTCACAGAAAGGGGGTTAAGACCGTTTGTATAGCATGTCTCTACACTAGTGGATTAACATATGCCAGATCTCATTTGGTTTATAACATAGATGGATTTATTTTGAGAGGTGTAGGTTTTGTTTCTGAATGGTTTACAACAAAGGTGTCCAATATCTTCTATGCTAAACATGTTAATGGTGGTTCCCATGTGTTTTTTATACTCTCCCTCCACCATAACCAACACAAACCATGGCTAGCCGAATCCACGAGTGTCTGCCAACTTCCAACTTTTCTAGGGGAGTGTCTTTTTCAGTTTTTTTATTATTGGGGCTAGGCATCCGATTATCAACCTCTCTCATAAATTTTACAAGTGAATAAACTCTCGTCGTGAGTAAAACACACTTAGCATGGAAGATAATGACTACCCCCATCGCTCCATGAGTCGTACGGGCACACAAAACATAAGTTTGTTTGAAGGTTTAGAGGTGGCACATGTGAAATATATAGGTAGGTAGGTATGGTGGACAGTTTATAACATAAATTTGTTTAAAGGATTGGATGCGCAAGCAGTATTTTCGCTTAGTACAGGAAAAGGCTAGCAAAGAAAGGGGCAAAGGGGGCAACCACTTTACCAAGCATAAAAACCACAATCATGCATTCTCTAATAATAACATTATTGAGAAAATATAATCATGATGATAACCACAAACCTGAATACCACCAAGGATGAATTTGGAATTTATCGGACATGTGTAAATATATGCCAAGCCAATCATCCATCCTTCACTAGGAGATACTTATCACCACAGCATAATAGGTTCATCCTACTGCAACTAATGCTCATTATGATTACAATATAATTCCCTTACTTGATTAAAGATATGCACTAATGTAGTCTCACTTATATTGATAAATTAATGTGCGGATGCATTTTTACTTCTCAACATACATACAATAAATGAAGCACATGACATTCAGTTCATTCATAAATTTTACTCTAAAGAAATAAGTGAAGCACAAGAGTAAACAATCATACTTAGAGAATCTCCACTCGTTTGCCCCCCCCAGGAGGCATTTTTTTGCCGCTTGTGGGGCTTCCGGCGAAAATTTTGGCCCGGGGCAGGGCAAATTTTTCCAGTCGTTGCGCCCCCCAGGAGCAGTGTTGGTGCTCACAGTCTCAATCCGCTCCCGATCCGCTCGCCCAGAGCAGCCCCATGGTGCCCGCGCTACACTGCCAGAGGGCCACAAATAGCATTAGGACGTCGCCGCCGCCTGCCTTGGCCTCCTTCCTCCTCGACTTCAGCCCCTGTCGTCTCCACCTCCCCACCATGGCCCTCTCACAAGCTCCCACCGCCGCACTAAAGGAAATATGCCCTAGAGGCAATAATAAAGTTGTTATTTATATTTCCTTATGTCATGATAAATGTTTATTATTCATGCTAGAATTGTATTAACCGGAAACTTGATACATGTGTCGATACATAGACAAAACACGGTGTCCCTAGTAAGCCTCTACTAGACTAGCTCGTTAATCAAAGATAGTTAAGTTTCCTAACCATAAACATGTGTTGTCATTTGATGAATGGGATCACATCATTAGGAGAATTATGTTATGGACAAGACCCATCCGTTAGCTTAGCATGTTGATCGTTAAGTTTTATTGCTATTGCTTTCTTCATGTCAAATACATATACCTTTGACTATGAGATTATGCAACTCCCGGATACCGGAGGAATACCTTGTGTGCTATCAAACGTCACAACGTAACTGAGTGATTATAAATATGCTCTACAGGTATCTCCGAAGGTGTTTATTGGGTTGGCATAGATTGAGATTAGGATTTGTCACTCTGAGTATCGGAGAGGTATCTTTGGGCCCTCTCGGTAATACACATCATGATAAGCCTTGCAAGTAATGTGACTAATGAGTTAGTTATGGGATGATGTATTATGGAACAAGTAAAGAGACTTGCCGGTAACGAGATTGAACTAGGTATGAAGATACCGACGATTGAATCTCGGGCAAGTAACATACCGATGATAAAGGGAATAACATATGTTGTCATTACGGTACGACCGATAAAGATCTTCGTAGAATATGTAGGAACCAATATGAGCATCCAGGTTCCGCTATTGGTTATTGACCAGTGAGGTGTCGCGTTCATGTCTACATAGTTCTCGAAGCCATAGGGTCCGCACGCTTAATGTTCGTTGATGATTTTTATATTATATGAGTCATGTGATTTGGTGACCGAATGTTGTTCAGAGTCCCGTATGAGATCACGGACATGATGAGGAGTCTCGAAATGGTCGAGAGGTAAAGATTCATATATAGGACAATAGTATTCGGACACCAGAAGTGTTCCGGGGGTACCGGGTACGTATCGGGTCATCGGAAGGGGTTCCGGGAAACCCCCGGCAAACTATATGGGCCTAATGGGCTAAGAGAGGGACAGACCAGTCCCGAAGGGGCTGGTGCGCCCCCCTATAGGCCAAAATAGGAGGAAAAGGAAAGGAGGTAAGGGAGAAGGAAAGGGGAGGATTCAGCCTCCCCCTTTCCTTCCCCTCCTCCCTCTCTTTCCTCCCCCCTGCGATGCATATGGAAGGGGGAGGCCAACTTGGAGGAGGCGCCCAAGTAGGATCCCTCCTACTTGGGGCGCCCCATGCTGCTCCCCTCCCTCTGCCACCTATATATATATGTGGGCGGGGGGCACCGCTAGAACACACAACATTGATTCTTAGCCGTGTGCGGTGCCCCCCTCCATAGTTTACGCCTTCGGTCATATTATCGTAGTGCTTAGGCGAAGCCCTGCATGGATCACTTCACCATCACCATCACCATGCTGTCATGCTGATGAAACTCTCCCTCGACACTTTGCTGGATCAAGAGTTTGAGGGACGTCATCGACCTGAACGTGTGCAGAACTCGGAGGTGTTGTACGTTCGGTGCTTGATCGGTCGGAACGAGAAGAAGTTCGACTACATCAACCGCGTTATCAAACGCTTCCGCTTTTGGTCTATGAGGGTACGTGGACACACTCTCCCCCTCTTGTTGCTATGCATCTCCTAGATAGATCTTGCGTGAGCGTAGGAATTTTTTTGAAATTGCATGCTACGTTCCCCAACAGTGGCATCCGAGCCAGGTCTATGCGTAGATGATATGCACGCGTAGAACACAAAGAGTTGTGGGCGGTGATCGTTATATTTCTTACCACCAATGTCTTATTTTGATTCGGCGGTATTGTTGGATGAAGCGGCCCGGACAAACCTTACATGACCACGTTCATGAGACATGTTCCACTGACAAACATGCAACTAGTTTTGCATAAAGGTGCTGGCGGGTGTCTATTTCTCCTACTTTAGTTGAATCAAATTTGACTGCGGCCGGTCCTTGTTGAATGTTAAAATAGCAAACTTGATAAATCACTGATGTGGTGTTGATGCGTAGGTAAGAATGGTTCTTGCTAGAAGCCCGTAGCAGCCACGTAAAACTTGCAACAACAAAGTAGAGGACGTCTAACATGTTTTTGCATGGCATGTTGTGATGTGATATGGTTAAGACATGATGTGATATACGTTATTGTATGAGATGATCATGTTTTGTAAAAGTTATCGACAACTGGCAGGAGCCTTATGGTTGTCACTTTATTGTATGAAATGCAAACGCCATGTAATTGCTTTACTTTATCACTATGCGTTAACGATAGTTGTAGAACCAATAGATGGCGAGACGACCACGACGCTACGATGGAGATCAACGTGTCAAGCCGGTGATGATGTAGATCATGACGGTGCTTTGGAGATGGAGATCAAAGGCACAAGATGATGATGGCCATATCATGTCACATATTTTGATTGCATGTGATGTTTATGTTTTATGCATCTTATTTTGCTTAGTACGGTGGGGATTCTGCTTGAAGCTACGTTGGTATTTCCCCAAAGAGGAAGGGATGATGCAGCATAGCGACGGTAGGATTCTGCTTGAAGCTACGTTGGTATTTCCCCAAAGAGGAAGGGATGATGCAGCATAGCGACGGTAGGTATTTGCCTCAGTGATGAGACCAAGGTTATCGAACCAGTAGGAGAACCAAGCAACAACACGTAAGTTGCGCCTGCACACAAATAACAACTACTCGCAACCCGACGTATTAAAGGGGTTGTCAATCCCTTTCGGGTAACGGCGCCAGTAATTGGCAAAACGGATGTGAATAAATTGTAGTAGATTGATAGATCGAACTCCAAATAAAATAAACACGAATAAATTGTAGCAAGATATTTTTGTATTTTTGGTTTTATATATCTGAAAATAAAAGGCAAATAAAATGGATCGCGAAGGCAAATATATTAAAGAAGAGACCCAGGGGCCGTAGCTTTCACTAGTGGCTTCTCTCGAGAAAAATAGCAAAAGGTGGGTAAACAAACTACTGTTGGGCAATTGATAGAACTTCAAGTAATCATGAAGATATACAGACAATGATCATTATATAGGTATCACGTCCAAGATTAGAAGACCGACTCCAGCCTGCGTCTACTACTATTACTCCACACATCGACCGCTATCCAGCATGCATCCAGTGTATTAAGTTCATGGGGAAACGGAGTAATGCAATAAGAATGATGACATGATGTAGACAAGATCTATCTATGTAGGGATAGAACCCATAGTTTATCCTTAGTAGCAACGATACATACATCTCGGTTCCCCTTCTGTCACTGGGATCAAGCACCGTCAGATCGAACCCACTACAAAGCACCTCTTCCCATTGCAAGATAAATAGATCAAGTTGGCCAAACAAAAGCCAAATATCAAAGAATAAATACGAGGCTATAAGCAATCACGCATATAAGAGATTATAGAAGATTCAAATAACTTTCATGGATAAAAAGATAGATCTGATCATAAACTCAAAGTTCATCTGATCTCAACAAACACACCGTAAAAAGAGTTAAATCATATGGATCTCCAAGAGACCATTGTATTGAGAATCAAATGAGAGAGAGGAAGCCATCTAGCTACTAACTACAGACCCATAGGTATACAAAGAACTACTCACACATCATCGGAGAGGCGCCAATGGAAGTGGTGAACCCCTCTGTGATGATGTCTAGATTGGATCTGGTGGTTCTAGACTATGCGGTGGCTGGAATTGATTTTTGTCAAATCTCCTAGGGTTTTTGGAATATTGGGGTATTTATAGAGCAAAGAGGCGGTCCAGGGGCCACCAGAGATGGGCACAACCCACCAGGGCGCGCTTGGGCCTCCTGGCGCGCCTTGGTGGGTTGTGCTCCCCTCGGAGCACCCCCAGGTGCTTCTTAAGCCCATTGGTTGTCTTCTGGTTCAAAAAAATCTCCAAAAAGTTTCGCTGCATTTGGACTCCGTTTGGTATTGATTTCCTGTGATGTAAAAAACATGCAGAAAACAACAACTGACACTTGGCACTTTGTCAATAGGTTAGTACCAAAAAATGATATGAAATGACTATAAAATGATTATAAAACATCCAAGATTGATAATATAACCGCATGGAACAATCAAAAATTATAGATACGTTGGAGACGTATCAGGCGGTAGCATTATAAGATGATCCCTTACTAAAATTTCAAGGTATAAGTGTTCTCCCTGTGTATGCACCGTTGCGACAATTCGTCATGTTGAGACACCACGTGATGATCAGGTGTGATAGGCTCTATGTTCACATACAACGGGTGCAAGACAGTTTTGCACAGAATACTCGGGTTAAACTTGACGAGCCTAGCATGTACAGACATGGCCTCGGAACACTAGAGACCAAAAGGTCGAACATGAATCATATAGTAGATATGATCAACATAGAGATGTTCACCATTGAAAACTACTCCATCTCATGTGATGACCAGACATGGTTTAGTTGATATGGATCACGTGATAATTTAGATGACTCACGGGATGTCCATCTAAGTGCGAGTTCTTAAGTAATATGATTAATTGAACTTAATTTATCATGAACACAATCCTGATAGTTTTAGCATATCTATGTTGTAGATCAATGGCCCATGCTACCGTTCCCTTGAATTTTAATGTGTTCCTAGAGAAAGCTAAGTTGAGAGATGATGGTAGCAACTACACGGACTAGGTCCGTAACTCGAGGATTACCCTCATTACTGCACATAAGAATTATGTCCTTCATGCACTGCTAGGTGACAAGCCCCCTCTCACTAATGTAGACGCTTTGAACATCTGACAGATGTGGTCTGATGACTACTCTATAGTTCACTGTGCCATGCTCTATGCTTAGAATCGGGACTTGAAAGACGTTTTGAACGTCATGGACCATATGAGATGTTCCAGGAATTGAAGTTAATATTTCAAGAAAATGCTCGAGTTGAGAGATATGAAGTCTCCAACAAGTTATATAGCTCCAAGATGGAGGAGAATAGTTCTGTCAGTGAACACATACTTAGAATGTGTTGGTATCATAACCACTTGACTCAACTAGGAGTTAATCTTCCGTATAATAGTGTTATTGACAGATTTCTTCAATTACTGCCACCAAGCTACAAAGGCTTCATGATGAACTATAATATGGAAGGGATGGATAAGACAATTCCCGAGCTCCTCGCTATGCTCAAAGTTACGGAGGTAGAAATCAAGAAAGAGCATCAAGTTTTGATGGTTAACAAGACCACTAGTATCAAGAAAAAGGGCAAGGGAAAGAAGGGGAACTTCAAGAAGAATGGCAAGCAAGTTGTCACTCCCGGGAAGAAGCCCAAGTCTGGACCCAAGCCTGAAACTGAGTGCTTCTACTGCAAAGGGACTAGTCACTGGAAGCGGAACTGCCCCAAGTATTTGGCAGATAAGAAGCACGGCAGAGTGAACAAAGGTATATTTGATATACATGTTATTGATGTGTACCTTACTAATGCTCTTAGTAGCGCCTGGGTATTTGATACTGGTTCTGTTGCTCATATTTGCAACTCGAAACAAGGGCTACGGATTAAACATAGATTGGCTAATGAAGAGGTGACGATGCGCGTCGGGAATGGTTCCAAGGTCGATGTGATCGTCGTCGGCACGCTACTTCTACATCTACCTTCGAGATTAGTTTTAGACCTGAATAATTGTTATTTGGTGCCAATGTTGAGCATGAACATTATATATGGATCTTGTTTGATGCGAGATGGTTATTCATTTAAATCAGAGAATAATGGTTGTTCTATTTATATGAGTAACATCTTTTATGGTCATCCACCCTTGAAGAGTGGTCTATTTTTGTTGAATCTCGGTCGTGGTGATAAACATATTCATAATATTGAGCCAAAAGATGCAAAGTTGATAATGATAGTGCAACATATTTGTGCCACTGCCGTTTAGTTCATATTGGTGTAAAGCGCATTAAGAAACTCCATGCGGATGGACTTCTGGAATCACTCGATCATGAATCATTTAATGCTTGTGAACCATGGCTCATGGGCAAGATGACTAAAATTCCGTTCTTCAGAACAAGAGCAAGCCACTGACTTATTGGAAATAATACATACTGATGTATGCGTCTGATGAGTGTTGAGGCTCGCGGTGGGTATCATTATTTTCTGACCTTCACAGATGATTTGAGCAGATATGGGTATATCTACTTAATGAAACACAAGTCTGAAACATTTGAACAGTTCAAAGAATTTCAGAGTGAAGTGGAGAATCATCATAACAAGAAAGTAAAGTTTCTACGATCTGATCATGGAGGCGAATATTTGAGTTACGAGTTTGGCCTTCATTTAAAACAATTTGGAATAGTTTCACAACTCACGCCACCTGGAACACCACAGCGTAATGGTGTGTACGAACGTCGTGACCGTACTTTATTAGATATGGTGCGATCTATGATGTCTCTTACCGATTTACCACTATCATTTTTGGGTTATGCATTAGAGACAGTTGCATTCACTTTAAATAGGGCACCATCTAAATCCGTTGAGATGACACCATATGAACTATGGTTTGGCAAGAAAACTAAGATGTCATTTCTTAAAGTTTGGGGTTGCAATGCTTATTTGAAAAACCTTCAGCCTAATAAGCTCGAACCCAAATCGAAGAAGTGCGTCTTCATAGGATACCCAAAAGAAACTGTTGGGTACACCTTCTATCATAGATCCAAAGGCAAGATCTTTGTTGCTAAGAATGGATCCTTTCTAGAGAAGGAGTTTCTCTCGAAAGAAGTGAGTGGGAGGAAAGGATAACTTGATGAGGTAATTGTACCTTCTCTCGAATTGGAAATTAGCTCATCACATAAGTCAGTTCCAGTGATGCCTACACCAACTAGAGAGGAAGCTAATGATAATGATCATGAAACTTTAGATCAAGTTACTAATGAACCTCGTAGGTGAACCAAAGCACGTTCCGCACCTGAGTGGTACGGTAATCCTGTTCTGGAAGTCATGTTACTAGACCATGACGAACCTACGAACTATGAGGAAGCGATGATGAGCCCAGATTCCGCAAAATGGCTTGAGGCCATGAAATCTGAGATAGGATCCATGTATGAGAACAAAGTATGGACTTTGGTTGACTTGCCTGATGATTGGCAAGCCATAGAGGATAAATGGATCTTCAAGAAGAAGACTGACGCTGATGGTAATGTTACAGTCTATAAAGCTTGACTTGTTGCGAAAGGTTTTCGACAAGTTCAAGGAGTTGACTACGATGAGACTTTCTCACCCGTAGCGATGCTTAAGTCTGTCCGAATCATGCTAGATTTTACCGCATTTTATGATTACGAAATCTGGCAAATGGACGTCAAAACTGCATTCCTTAATGGATTTCTCAAAGAAGAGTTGTATATGATGCAACCAGAAGGTTTTGTCGATCCTAAAGGTGCTAACCAAGTGTGCAAGCTCCAGCGATCCATTTATGGACTGGTGCAAGCATCTCGGAGCTGGAATATAAACTTTGATGGTGTGATCAAAGCATATGGTTTTATACAGACTTTCAGAGAAGCCTGTATTTACAAGAAAGTGAGTGGGAGCTCTGTAGCATTTCTAATATTACATGTGGATGACTGATACGTCTCCAACGTATCTATAATTTTTTATTGTTCCATGCTATATTATATCATGTTTTGGACATTGTTGGGCTTTATTATACACTTCTATATTATTTTAGGGACTAACCTATTAATCGTAGGCCCAGCCCAGAATTGTTGTTTTTTGCCTATTTCAGAGCTTTGCAGAAATAGAATATCAAACAGAGTCCAAACGGAATGAAACCTTCGGGAACGTGATTTTCGGAACGAACATGATCCAGAGGACTTGGACCCTACGTCAAGAAAGCAATCAGGAAGGCACGAGGTAGGGGGCACGCCTACCCCCCAGGCGCGCCCTCCACCCTCGTGGGGCCCACGTTGCTCCACCGACGTACTTCTTCCTAATATATATACCTACGTACCCCCAAACTACCAGATACAGAGCCAAAACCCTAATTCCACCGCCGTAACTTTCTGTACCCGTGAGATCCCATCTTGGGGCCATTTCCAGAGCTCCGCCGGAGGGGGAATTGATCACGGAGGGCTTCTACATCAACACCATAGCCTCTCCGATGAAGTGTGAGTAGTTTACTTCAGACCTTCGGGTCCATAGTTATTAGCTAGATGGCTTCTTCTCTCTTTTTGGATCTCAATACAAAGTTCTCCCCCTCTCTTGTCGAGATCTATTCGATGTAATCTTCTTTTGCGGTGTGTTTGTTGAGACCGATGAATTGTGGGTTTACGACCAAGTTTATCTATGAACAATATTTGAATCTTCTCTGAATTCTTTTATGTATGATTGGTTATATTTGCAAGTCTCTTTGAATTATCAGTTTGGTTTGGCCTACTAGATTGATCTTTCTTGCAATGGGAGAAGTGCTTAGCTTTGGGTTCAATCTTGCGGTGTCCTTTCCTAGTGATAGTAGGGGCAACAAGGCACGTATTGCATTATTGATATCGAGGATACTACTATCCTTTTTTTCACACTTGTGCTTCAAAGTAGCACCATGATCTTCATGATAGAGAGTCTCCTATGTTATCACTTTCATATACTAGTGGGAATTTTTCATTATAGAACTTGGCTTGTATATTCCAATAATGGGCTTCCTCAAAATTCCCTAGGTCTTCGTGAGCAAGCGAGTTGGATGCACACCCACTTAGTTCTTTTTGTTGAGCTTTCATATACTTATAGCTCTAGTGCATTCGTTGCATGGCAATCCCTACTCACTCACATTGATATCTATTAATGGGCATCTCCATAGCCCGTTGATACTCCTAGTTGATGTGAGACTATCGTCTCCCTTTTTGTATTCTCCACAACCACCATTCTATTCCACATATAGTGTTATGTCCATGGCTCACGCTCATGTATTGCGTGAAGATTGAAAAAGTTTGAGAACACCAAAAGTATGAAACAATTGCTTGGCTTGTCATCGGGGTTGTGCATGATTTAAATACTTTGTGTGGTGAAGATAGAGCATAGTCAAACTATATGATTTTGTAGGGATAACTTTCTTTGGCCATGTTATTTTGAGAAAACATAATTGCTTAGTTAGTATGCTTGGAGTATTATTATTTTTATGTCAATATTATACTTTTGTCTTGAATCTTTCGGATCTGAATATTTATACCACAATTAAGAGAATTACATTGAAATTATGCCAAGTAGCATTCCACATCAAAAATTCTGTTTTTATCATTTACCTACTCGAGGACGAGCAGGAATTAAGCTTGGGGATGCTTGATACGTCTCCAATGTATCTATAATTTTTGATTGTTCCATGCTATATTATATTCTGTTTTGGACATTATTGGGCTTTATTATACACTTTTATATTATTTTTGGGACTAACCTATTAACCAGAGGCCCAGCCCAGAATTGTTGTTTTTTGCCTATTTCAGAGTTTCGCAGAAAAAGAACATCAAACGAAGTCCAAATGAAATGAAACCTTCGGGAACGTGATTTTTGGAACGAACGTGATCCATAGGACTTGGACCCTACGTCAGAAAGCAATCAGGAAGGCACGAGGTAGGGGGCGCGCCTACCCCCCCCCCCAGGCGCGCCCTCCACCCTCGTGGGGCCCACGTTGCTCCACCGACGTACTTCTTCCTCCTATATATACCTACGTACCCCCAAACTACCAGATACGGAGCCAAAACCCTAATTCCACCACCGTAACTTTCTGTACCCATGAGATCCCATCTTGGGGCCTTTTCCGGAGCTCCGCCGGAGGGGGCATCGATCACGGAGGGCTTCTACATCAACACCATAGCCTCTCCGATGAAGTGTGAGTAGTTTACTTCAGACCTTCGGGTCCATAGTTATTAGCTAGATGGCTTCTTCTCTCTTTTTGGATCTCAATACAAAGTTCTCCCCCTCTCTTGTGGAGATCTATTCGATGTAATCTTCTTTTGCGGTGTGTTTGTTGAGACCGATGAATTGTGGGTTTATGATCAAGTTTATCTATGAACAATATTTGAATCTTCTCTGAATTCTTTTATGTATGATTGGTTATCTTTGCAAGTCTCTTCGAATTATCAGTTTGGTTTGGCCTACTAGATTGATCTTTCTTGCAATGGGAGAAGTGCTTAGCTTTGGGTTCAATCTTGCGGTGTCCTTTCCCAGTGATAGTAGGGGCAAAGGCACGTATTGTATTGATATCGAGGATAACAAGATGGGGTTTTATTTCATATTGCATGAGTTTATCCCTCTACATCATGTCATCTTAATTAAAGTGTTACTCTGTTCTTTTGAACTTAATACTCTATATTGCATGCTGGATAGCGGTCGATGTGTGGAGTAATAGTAGTAGATGCAGGCAGGAGTCGGCCTACTTGTCTCGGACGTGATGCCTATATACATGATCATACTTAGATATTCTCATAACTATGCTCAATTATGTCAATTGCTCAACAGTAATTTGTTTACCCACCGTAATACTTATGCTGTTGAGAGAAGCCACTAGTGAAACCTATGGCCCCCGGGTCTATTCTCCATCATATTAATCTCCGTCAACAAGCTATTTCTTTTTCCGTTTATTTTGCTTTCTTTACTTTGCATCTTTATCATAAAAATACCAAAAATATTATCTTATCATATCTATCAGATCTCACTTTCGTAAGTGACCGTGAAGGCATTGACAACCCCTTTATTGCGTTGGTTGCGAGGATTTTATTTGTTTGTGTAGGTGCGAGGGACTCGTGCGTGGCCTCCTACTGGATTGATACCTTGGTTCTCGAAAACTGAGGGAAATACTTACGCTACTTTGCTACATCACCTTTTCCTCTTCAAGGGAAAACCAACGCAGTGCTCAAGAGGTAGAAAGAAGGATTTCTGGCGGCGTTGTCAGGGAGTCTACGCAAAAGTCAACATACCAAGTACCCATCACAAACCCTTATCTCCCGCATTACATTATTTGTCATTTGCCTCTCGTTTTCCTCTGTCCCACTTCACCCTTGCCGTTTTATTTGCCCTCTCTCTCCGTCCTCCTTCTCTTTCCCTATTTGCCTGTTCTTTTGTTTGCCTTCTTCCCGTATGTATCCTTGTGTTGTGTTTCCATGTGCCTTCTATTTGCTTGCATCTTTGCTTGCTAAAAATCTATTGATATGGATCCACTTAAAGTGTTCTACTTAGATCATCTTCGATCCTTATGCGCTCGTGCTGATACCCCAACTATCCTAGTTGATGGGAAATCTTTAGATGAGCATGCTCATTTTGTGTGTCACCGTTTGTCTGAAAAAGGGAGACTCTTATGGAATCAAATAAACAGATTGTTGTGTTATGCTTGGAATCTTTGTGAAATTTGTGATTTTACTTGTTGCTCCAAGAACCCTAAAAAACACCTCCCCTACCTATGTGAGTTTAATGATATTGAAATGTTATCTTCTTATGCAAAGGGGGTTTATAGTTACTACGATATCGAACGAATTGAGAATTTGTTGCTTTTAAGGGTGCTTATGAAGTTGCTTCTTTGATTGAAAAATATGATATTACTCTCTACGAATCTGAAAATTTTGACATACTTAAATATTGCTATGAAAACTATGCTCATAATGTCTATGTCAAAGAATTTATTGAAAGAATGACCGTTGCTTCGGAAGAAAATAATGATATGCATGAATCTATAGATAATTATGATTCCGATGATTTGATTGAAATATCCGTTGATGAACATGATGCTTGCTATTCTTGCGTCCATGATGCCAATATTTATGAAGCTGAATTTGCTATAGTTCTTTATGTTAAACATGAGATCGTTGCTATTGCACCCATATTTAATAGTTCCTTCGATGAAAAGCATGGTTGCAATGATGTTAGTATAAATTCTATTAATGTCAATTGTGCTTATAATATGCAAAACCCTAAGCTTGGGGATGCTAGTTTTGCTATGTCTACTACTTGTTGCAATGATCATGATTGGGATGATTCTTCTTTTGATCTTGAAAATTTATTTAAGCCCCATGATGAATATGAGATTGATAATAGTATTTGCAATATTATTGGAAGTGGGTTTGGAAGAGTGTCAACTTTAGATCCCACATATTTGGATAATGTTCAATCTTATGAAGTTTTTGATAAAAGTGGGTTTGGAGAGGTCATGACCTTATTTAATGTTAATCCCACTATCTTGGAAGAGTGTCAACTTTGCATACATGTGGATCGTGTTAAGAATATATTTTGTGATAGCTATATTGTTGAATTTGATTATGGTCCTACATGTAATTATTATGAGAGAGGAAAATATGATTGTAGAAATTTTCATGTTACTAAATCACCTCTCGTTATGTTGAGATTGCTATTGTTTCTTTCTGCTTCCTTGCATATGCTAGTTTTTATTTGCCTTGATAATTTGTTTGCCTATAAGATGCCTATGCATAGGAAGTATGTTAGACTTAGATGTGTTTGTCACGTGTTTTATGATGCTCTCTTTGTGCTTCAATTCTTGTCTTTCACGTGAGCATCATTAAAATTATCAATGCCTAGCTATAAGGCTTTAAAGAAAAGCACTTGTTCGGAGACAACCCAATATTTTTCCTTGCTGTTAGTAATAAATAATTTATCTAGCCTCTGTTTTGGTTGTGCTTTTTGTGTTTAATTAGTGTTTGTGCCAAGTAGAACCGTTGGGAAGACTTGGGGAAAGTCTTTTTAATCTTGCTGTAAAAAAACAGAAACTTTAGCGCTCACGAGAATTGCTGCCATTTTTATTTGGAAAGTGCTATTTAGTTAATTCTATTTGCAGATGATTAATAGATAAATTCCTCACGTCCAGGAATTTATTTTAGAATTTTTGGGGTTCCACAACTTGCGTTAGCTACAGATTACTACAGACTGTTCTGTTTTTTACAGATTCTGTTTTTCGTGTGTTGTTTGCTTATTTTGATGAATCTATGGCTAGTAAAATAGTTTATAAACCATAGAGAAGTTGTAATACAGTAGGTTTAACACCAATATAAGTAAAGAATGAGTTCATTACAGTACCTTGAAGTGGTGTTTTGTTTTCTTTCGCTAACGGAGCTCATGAGATTTTCTGCTTTAAGTTTTGTGTTGTGAAGTTTTCAAGTTTTGGGTGAAAGATTTGATGGATTATGGAACAAGGAGTGGCAAGAGCCTAATTTGGGGATGCCCATGGCACCCCAAGATAATCTAAGGACACCTAAAAGCCCAAGCTTGGGGATGCCCCGGAAGGCATCCCCTCTTTCGTCTACTTCCATCGGTAACTTTACTTGGAGCTATATTTTTATTTACCACATGATATGTGTTTTGCTTGGAGCGTCTTGTATTATTTGAGTCTTTATTTGATAGTTTTACATAATCATCCTTGCTGTACACACCTTTTGAGAGAGACACACATGATTCGGAACTTGTTAGAATACTCTATGTGCTTCACTTATATCTTTTGAGTTATATAGTTTTTGCTCTAGTGCTTCACTTATATCTTTTAGGGCACGGTGGTGGATTTGTTTTATAGAAACTATTGTTCTCTCATCCTTCACTTAGATTATTTTGAGAGTCCTACAAAACAGCGTGGTAATTTGCTTTAATTATGTTAGGTATTCAAGATTAATAAAAAAATTCTTATGAATGTGTTGAATACTATGAGAAGTTTGATACTTGATAATTGTTTTGAGATATGGAGATGGTGGTATTAGAGTCGTGCTAGTTGAGTAGTTGTGAATTTGAGAAATGCTTGTGTTGAAGTTTGTGATTCCCGTAGCATGCACGTATGGTGAACCATTATGTGAAGAAGTTGGAGCATGAATTATTTATTTATTGTCTTCCTTATGAGTGGCGGTCGGGGACGAGCGATGGTCTTTTCCAACCAATCTATCCCCCTAGGAGCATGCGCGTAGTACTTTGCTTCGATAACTAATAGATTTTTGCAATAAGTATGTTAGTTCTTTATGACTAATGTTGAGTCCATGGATTATACGCACTCTCACCCTTCCACCATTGCTAGGCTCTCTAATACCGCGCACCTTTCGCTGGTATCATACACCCACCATATACCTTCCTCAAAACAGCCACCATACCTACCTATCATGGCATTTCCATAGCCATTCTGAGATATATTGCCATGCAACTTTCCACCGTTCCGCTTACTATGACACGCTCCATCATTGTCATATTGCTTTGTATGATCATGTAGTTGACATTTTAGTTGTGGCAAAGCCACCGTTCATAATTATTTCGTACAAGTCACTCATGCATCATTGCTATCCCGGCATACTGCCGGAGGCATTCATATAGAGTCATACTTTGTTCTAGTATCGAGTTGTAATCATTGAGTTGTAAATAAATAGAAGTGTGATGATCATTATTCATAGAGTATTGTCCCAAAAAAGGCCAAATAAAAAAGGGGAAGGCGCAAAAAATTTATAAAAAGGGACAATACTACTATCCTTTTTTTCACACTTGTGCTTCAAAGTAGCACCATGATCTTCATGATAGAGAGTCTCCTATGTTATCACTTTCATATACTAGTGGGAATTTTTCATTATAGAACTTGGCTTGTATATTCCAATAATGGGCTTCCTCAAAATTCCCTAGGTCTTCGTGAGCAAGCGAGTTGGATGCACACCCACTTAGTTCTTTTTGTTGAGCTTTCATATACTTATAGCTCTAGTGCATTCGTTGCATGGCAATCCCTACTCACTCACATTGATATCTATTAATGGGCATCTCCATAGCCCGTTGATACTCCTAGTTGATGTGAGACTATCGTCTCCCTTTTTGTCTTCTCCACAACCACCATTCTATTCCACATATAGTGTTATGTCCATGGCTCACGCTCATGTATTGCGTGAAGATTGAAAAAGTTTGAGAACACCAAAAGTATGAAACAATTGCTTGGCCTGTCATTGGGGTTGTGCATGATTTAAATACTTTGTGTGGTGAAGATGGGGCATAGCCAGACTATATGATTTTGTAGGGACAACTTTCTTTGGCCATGTTATTTTGAAGAGACATAATTGCTTGGTTAGTATGCTTGAAGTATTATTATTTCTATGTCAATATTGAACTTTGGTCTTGAATCTTTCGAATCTGAATATTCATACCATAATTAAGAGAATTACATTGAAATTATGCCAAGTAGCATTCCACATCAAAAATTCTGTTCTTATCATTTACCTACTCGAGGACGAGCAGGAATTAAGCTTGGAGATGCTTGATACATCTCCAATGTATCTATAATTTTTGATTGTTCCATGTTATATTTATGTCCTGTTTTGGACGTAATTGGGCTTTATTATACACTTTTATATTATTTTTGGGACTAACCTATTAACCGGAGGCCCAGCCCAGAATTGTTGTTTTTTGCCTATATCAGAGTTTCGCAGAAAAAGAATAACAAACGGAGTCCAAACGGAATGAAACCTTCGGGAACGTGATTTTCGGAACGAACATGATCCAGAGGACTTGGACCCTACGTCAAGAAAGCAATCAGGAAGGCACGAGGTAGGGGCGCGCCTACCCCCCCCCCCAGGCGCGCCCTCCACCCTCGTGGGGCCCACGTTCCTCCACCGACGTACTTCTTCCTCCTATGTATACCTACGTACCCCCAAACTACCAGATACGGAGCCAAAACCCTAATTCCACCACCGTAACTTTCTGTACCCATGAGATCCCATCTTGCGGCCATTTCCGGAGCTCCGCCGAAGGGGGCATCGATCACGGAGGGCTTCTACATCAACACCATAGCCTCTCCGATGAAGTGTGAGTAATTTACTTCAGACCTTCGGGTCCATAGTTATTAGCTAGATGGCTTCTTCTCTCTTTTTGGATCTCAATACAAAGTTCTCCCCCTCTCTTGTGGAGATCTATTCGATGTAATCTTCTTTTGCGGTGTGTTTGTTGAGACCGATGAATTGTGGGTTTACGACCAAGTTTATCTATGAACAATATTTGAATCTTCTCTGAATTCTTTTATGTATGATTGGTTATATTTGCAAGTCTCTTCGAATTATCAGTTTGGTTTGGCCTACTAGATTGATCTTTCTTGCAATGGGAGAAGTGCTTAGCTTTGGGTTCAATCTTGCGGTGTCCTTTCCTAGTGATAGTAGGGGCAACAAGGCACGTATTGCATTATTGATATCGAGGATAACAAGATGGGGTTTATTTCATATTGCATGAGTTTATCCCTCTACATCATGTCATCTTGCTTAAAGCGTTACTCTGTTCTTTTGAACTTAATACTCTAGATGCATGCTGGATAGCGGTCGATGTGTGGAGTAATAGTAGTAGATGCAGGCAGGAGTCGGCCTACTTGTCTCGGACGTGATGCCTATATACATGATCATACCTAGATATTCTCATAACTATGCTCAATTATGTCAATTGCTCAACAGTAATTTGTTTACCCACCATAATACTTATGCTCTCGAGAGAAGACACTAGTGAAACCTATGGCCCCCAGGTCTATTCTCCATCATATTAATCTCCATCAACAAGCTATTTCTTTTTCCGTTTATTTTGCTTTCTTTACTTTGCATCTTTATCATAAAAATACCAAAAATATTATCTTATCATATCTATCAGATCTCACTTTCGTAAGTGACCGTGAAGGGATCGACAACCCCTTTAGTGCGTTGGTTGCGAGGATTTTATTTGTTTGTGTAGGTGCGAGGGACTCGTGCGTGGCCTCCTACTAGATTGATACCTTGGTTCTCAAAAACTGAGGGAAATACTTACGCTACTTTGCTGCATCACCATTTCCTCTTCAAGGGAAAACCAACGTAGTGCTCAAGAGGTAGCAATGACATATTGTTGATTGGAAATGATATAGAATTTCTGGATACCATAAAAGGATACTTGAATAAGAGTTTTTCAATGAAAGACCTCGGTGAACCTGCTTACATATTGGGCATCAAGATCTATAGAGATAGATTAAGATGCTTAATTGGACTTTCACAAAGCACATACCTTGATAAAGTTTTGAAGAACTTCAAAATGGATCAGTCAAAGAAAGGGTTCTTGCCTGTGTTACAAGGTGTGAAGTTGAGTTAGACTCAGTGCCCGACCACTGCAGGAGATATAGAGAAAACGAAAGTCATTCCCTATGTCTCAGCCATAGGATCTATCATGTATGCTATGCTGTGTACCAGACCTAATGTGTGCCTTGCTATAGGTCTAGCGGGGAGGTACCAAAGTAAACCAGGAGTGGATCACTGGACTGCGGTCAAGAACATCCTGAAGTACGTGAAAAGGACTGAGGATATGTTTCTCGTTTATGGAGGTGACAAAGTGCTCGTCGTAAATGGTTTCGTCGATAATAGCTTTGACACTGATCCAGATTACTCTAAGTCACAAACCAGATACGTATTTATATTGAATGGTGGAGCTGTCAGTTGGTGCAGTTCCAAGGAAAGCGTCGTGGCGGGATCTACGTGTGAAGCGGAGTACATAGCTGCCTCGGAAGCAGCAAATGAAGGAGTCTGGATGAAGGAGTTCATATCCGATCTAGGTGTAATACCTGGTGCATTGGGTCCAATGAAAATCTTGTGTGACAATACTAGAGCAATTTCCTTGGCGAAGGAATCTAGATTTCACAAAAGAACCAAACACACCAAGAGACGCTTCAACTCCATCTGCGATCAAGTTAAAGAGGGAGACATAGAGATTTGCAAAATACATACAGATCTGAATGTGGCAGACCTATTGACTAAGCCTCTTCCGTGAGCAAAACATGATCAGCATCAAGACTCCATGGGTGTTAGAATCATTACAATATAATCTAGATTATTGACTCTGGTGCAAGTGGGAGACTGAAGGAAATATGCCCTAGAGGCAACAATAAAGTTGTTTTTTATATTTCCTTATATCATGGTAAATGTTTATTATTCATGCTAGAATTGTATTAACCAGAAACTTGATACATGTGTGGATACATAGACAAAACACAGTGCCCCTAGTAAGCCTCTACTAGACTAGCTCATTAATCAAAGATGGTTAAGTTTCCTAGTCATAGACGTGTGTTAGGATAATGATGTGATGGCCAAGACCCATCTGTTAGCTTAGCATAATGATCGTTAAGTTTTATTGCTATTGCTTTCTTCACGTCAAATACATATTTCTTCGATTATGAGATTATGCAACTCCCGGATACCAAAGGAATACCTTGTGTGCTATCAAACGTCACAACATAACTGGGTGATTATAAAGATACTCTACAGGTATCTTCGAAGGTGTTTGTTGGGTTGGCATAGATCAAGATTAGGATTTTTCACTCCGAGTATCGGAGAGGTATCTCTGGGCCCTCTCGGTAATGCACATCATGATAAGCCTTGCAAGAAATGTGACTAATGAGTTAGTTGCGGGATGATGCATTACAGAACGAGTAAAGTGACTTGCGAGTAACGAGATTGAACTAGGTATGAAGATACCGACGATCGAATCTCGGGCAAGTAACATACCTTTGACAAAGGGAATAACGTATGTTGTCATTATGGTACGACCGATAAAGATCTTTGTAGAATATGTCGGAACCAATATGAGCATCTATGTTCCGTTGTTGGTTATTGACCGGAGAGGTTTCTCGGTCATGTCTACATAGTTCTCGAACCCGTAGGGTCCGCACGCTTAACGTTGGATGATGATTTTGTATTATATGAGTTATGTGATTTGGTGACTGAATGTTGTTCGCGGTCCAGGATGAGATCACGGACATGACGAGGAGTCTCGAAATGGTCGAGAGGTAAAGATTCATATATAGGATGATGATATTCGGACACTGGAAGTGTTCCAGGGGTAACGGATACATATCGGGTCACCGGAAGGGGTTCCGGGCACCCCCCGGCAAAGATTTGGGCCTATTGGGCCAAGAGGGGAAACGCAGCAGCCAGCATGGGCTATTGCGCCCCCCATGTAGGCCAAATATGAAGAGGAAGGAAAGGGGGAAGAGAGAAAAGAAGGGGAGGGATTCGGCCTCCCCCTTCCTTCTCTCCCCCTCCTCTTTCCTTCTCCCTCCGGAAAACATGAAAGGGGGCTGAATTGGGGTGGGAGACCAAGTAGGATTCCGCCTACTTGGGCGCCCCCTGGCTGCCTCTTCCCCCCTCCAACCTATATATATATACAGTTTACTCCTCCAGTCATATTGTCGTAGTCTTAGGCGAAGCCCTGCGCGGATCACTTCATCATCACCATCACCACACCGTCGTGCTGAAAAAACTCTCCCTCGACACTTTGCTGGATCAAGAGTTCGAGGGACGTCATCGAGTTGAACGTGTGCAGAACTCGGAGGTGACGTATGTTCGGTGCTTGATCGGTTGGAACGAGAAGAAGTTCGACTACATCAACCACGTTGTCAAACGCTTCCGCTTTCGGTCTATGAGGGTACGTGGACACACTCTCCCCCTCTCGTTTATATGCATCTCCTAGATAGATCTTGCGTGAGAATATGAATTTTTTTGAAAATGCATGCTACGTTTCCCAACAGTGATCTACTCCCTCCTCATCATGGTGGCTGTCGGGATAATGAAGTTGGCCTCCGGTGCTGATTTCCCCTCCGACAGGGTGCCAGAGAAGGCATCCAGATAGGATCTCTTCGGTACAGAGGCTTGCGACGCCGGAGCAAAAGTTCTAGGTTTCTTTCTAGGGTTTTCTATATTTATAGGAATTTTTCGTGTCGGTTTCATGTCAGGGGGGGCCCACGAGGGACCGACAAGCTCAGTCGCCCCTCCCTGGGGGGAGGCGCGCCCTGTGAGCTTGTCCTCTCCTCATGGGTCTACTGGTCCTTCCACAAAGCTTTGAGGGTCTCTTATGTTCCATAAAAACACCAAAAAGTTCTAGCCCAAACCGAGAACTTTTATTTCTGCACAAAAATCACACCATGGTACTTCTGCTAAAAACAATGTTAGTCTGGGTAAGTTTCATTCAAATCATATAAAAGTGCACCAAACCCATATAAAACTGTTGGAAACATGGCATGAATAATCCATAAATTGTAGATACGCTGGACATGTATCAACCGTGTGAGTCAGCTATTGATTCAGGGACTAACACAATAAAACAGAAAGATTCGAGGCCCCTACCGGGACCATGTCGTCACAGTCAAACTTGTTTAGGGTTGACCAAGCTTATATAAAATATATTAACATCTAGAACATCAAGTTAATCTCATAAGATTCTTTATGAGAACTATTTTCATACTATGTTTATATGTCTATTCGTTGTTGGAGATCTTAGCATATTTTTATATAGGTTTGGTCAAACTTAAGCAAGTTTGACTTATAACACATGTAGAACTTTAATTATTTTGGAACCGATGCAATAATATACAATATAAATTGATTGATAGACAAAAGATACATATGAACGACCTAGGGGTAAATTAAGCTAATACAGTATTGATAGAGTTTACCTTGTTGTCTAGGTATTCATTATGTTTATTTCGGCGTATTAGTTTCGGTCATGCATTTAGTCTAAGCTGCGGCAGGTTGTGTATGTCTAGTTGTGACCACGTACACAGTGCAAAGTTGGTTAATAGAATGAGTTAGTTAGTTGGGAGGAAGTCAGTAGAGAATGGATGCATGTGCGGGCGTCCATCGGGTTAGGAGCATGCACGTACGCGTATTTCCGTTGCATGAATGTGATGTATAGCCGATAGTGGCTTAGATGTGGACCGAGTAATTAGGAGATAAGCGTGACGCCGGCTGAATCGTGTGGCCATGTCAAAGAGGTTGTTACTCATGGCCATGCTACCGGCTAGTGGAGAGAAAATAGCGGATCAGGCAGTACGTAGCAGGGAGTAGTACCTGTGTGTCTCTGTTAAAAGATTTTGTAATCAGTTGTGTGTGTTGAGAAGAAGTAGAGAAAAGGCACAAGTGTGTGCGGTGCCGCAAAACTCCCTATGTGCTCTTCTTCTACCTCAAGCTCTTGTGTGTGTCCTTTCTTCTTCCTCCTCGGGTTGTGCCAACATTTGGTATTCAGAGCCATGGTGACTGAAGGTTCGCGTACTCCATCGCCGGGTCGCCGCCGTGTCTCGGCACTTCGAGTGGTCGTTGATCATGAAGGTGAACATGGAGGCCCAACGGGTGTGGGACGCCATCGAGGGAGGCGGGACATTCAGCCAGGACAGGGCAGCGCTTGCGGCAATTCTGCAAGCCGTGCCGGAGGAGATGCACTCCACGCTTGCCGTGAAGGCGACGGCAAAGGAGGCATGGGATGCCATCAAGATCATGCGGGTCGGCGATGCCCGCGTCCGTGAGGCCAAGGCGCAGACTCTCCTCAAGGGGTGTGGGACGCCATCGAGGGAGGCGGGACATTCAGCCAGGACAGGGCAGCGCTTGCGGCAATTCTGCAAGCCGTGCCGGAGGAGATGCACTCCACGCTTGTCGTGAAGGCGACGGCAAAGGAGGCATGGGATGCCATCAAGATCATGCGGGTCGGCGATGCCCGCGTCCGTGAGGCCAAGGCGCAGACTCTCCTCAAGGAGTTTGATGCCGTCCGCATGAGGGGCGGCGAGACCCTCGATGAGCTCGCCATGCGCATGAACGGGATCGCCAACAAGCTACGCACACTCGGCGAGAACCTTGACGAGGTGAAGGTCGTGAAGAATCTTCTCCGCATTGTGCCGTCCAAGTATACCCAGGTAGCCATTGCCATTGAACAGCTTCTTGATCTTAAAACCATGTCCATGGAAGAGCTTGTGGGAAGGCTCAAAACGGCGGAGAACCGGAGCGACTTAGACGAGGGCGCCAGCAACTACGACCAGGGTGGTGGGAGTCGCCTGCTCCTCACGAAGGAGGAGTGGCTTGCTCGCCACCGCAGCGGCACCGGCAAGAAGAAGGGCAACTTCGACATACGCAAGGTGCGTTGCTACAACTGTCAAGAGTACGGGCATTACTCCAAGGACTGCACCGAGCCAAGGAAGCAGCGGGCGCTTCTCGCCAACGCGACCGCCGCCGACGAGCCGGGGCTGCTTTGAAGATCGACATGGAGGTGTTCGAATAAATGACAACAAGGTTAAGGGGGTGATTGATAGAGTTTACCTTGTTGTCTAGGTATTCATTATGTTTATTTCGTCGTATTAGTTTCGGTCATGCATTTAGTCTAAGCTGCAGCAGGTTGTGTATGTCTAGTTGTGACCACGTACACAGTGCAAAGCTGGTTAATAGAGTGAGTTAGTTAGTTGGGAGGAAGTCAGTAGAGAATGGATGCATGTGCGGGCGTCCATCAGGTTAGTAGCATGCACGTACGCGTATTTCCGTTGCATGAATGTGCTGTATAGCCGATAGTGGCTTAGATGTGGACCGAGTAATTAGGAGATAAGCGTGACGCCGGCTGAATCGTGTGGCCATGTCAAAGAGGTTGTTACTCATGGCCATGCTACCGGCTAGTGGAGAGAAAATAGCGGATCAGGCAGTACGTAGCAGGGAGTAGTACCTGTGTGTCTCTATTAAAAGATTCTGTTAAAAGATTTTGTAATCAGTTGTGTGTGTTGAGAAGAAACGGAGAAAAGGCATAAGTGTGTGCGGTGCCGCAAAACTCCCTATGTGCTCTTCTTCTACCTCAAGCTCTTGTGTGTGTCATTTCTTCTTCCTCGTCGGGCTGTGCCAACAAGTATTACTTTCTTGCGTGCCCATGAGAGCCTTTGTATATTCGAGCATGCACAAAGCTATGAATTTTGAGGTGTTACACATTTTGCTAGGGGTCCTGGAATGACATTGTCCTTTTTTAAAAAATTGTGGCACACTTTATTAAGCTCAAATAATAGTGATATCTTTAACCAGTTCGTGTAAGAGGAAGACGTCCGTCATCCCATGAAATTACAGCTTGAGAATCAAAATACTTCCTTGCTAAAAAGTATGCCAGCATGCTTGCCTCTCCTGCGCAATGAACAAATGAAACTGAACCAATATTCTAGGCTAGATGAATGCAATCAGCAAGGATAACTGAGTATGGACTGAGTATTTCAACTACCCCATTGCATGCATTGATAAGCTCAAGATAAACCGATTCAGAAATAAGTCATGAGCATATGAGCTCGTCCGCAAGTATATTTTCATTTTTCAGAGCTAAACCTTTGTAACATCCCAAATTTCCAATTTGGAATATTATACATTAGATCATCATTGCATATCATATTTTATTTTGCATTTTGGTTGATCCTAGAAATTCTACGCAACTCAATGACCCACGGAGAGAGTTGGAGATTTCGTTATTTTCATATTTGAGTTTTCTCAAATTTTGAGAATAAGATCATTTGATTTTATTTATTTTATCATCAATTATTTCTATTACAAAAATATAAGAGAGGGAATAAAATGACTTTCTCAAAATAAAGAAATATTAAGGATTAAATAATAAAATCAAATAAGATTTTATTTCGGAGTTTTCCGTGTTTTATTTGAATTTAGGAAAAATGTGCATTTTTCAAAATTGCATTTAGGTCCCAAATAAATGTTCACCTTGTGCGGCTTGATTTTAGAAGCCCGTGAAAATTTATTTCGGAATTTTTGAACTCCGTTTAGTATTTCTTTTCATTTTTCTTCTGCGCGTCATAATTAAAAAAACGAACCGACCTACGGGCCGTGTCCGACTAGGACTCCGGCCCGCCAGGGCTTTATAAGCCGGAGCAGCCCACCCGGGGCAAACCCTAGCCGCCAGCCCCGCCTCGAGCCCCGTGCCCCGCCGCCACCCGCGCCACCACCCGCGCTGCCGCCGCCGCCCGCCGCGCCGCCCCCGCCCGCCGCCGCCGCCGACGCGCCGCCTCGCCGCACGCCGCCCGAGGTTTGCCGCCGCCTCGTTTTCCGTGCCGCCGTTTTTTATTTTTTTTCGAAAAACCGTTCGGTTTTTCCGTCGTTTTTTTTAGATTCAGTGTTTTTAAATAGATCGGTTTTCCAGTTTATTTAAATAGCGAGCGCTCGTCCGTTCGTTCGTTCTAGCGAACGTTCGTCGTTTTTCTTTTTCTCGGATTAAATCCGCGATTTTTCTGATCGCGATTCCTGATCCGATTTTCGTTTTAGTATAACTTTTCGCTCGTTTATCGGAATCAGGCGATTCAAGCGCCTGGAGTTTCATCTCGAAACCCTCTATCCGTATAACCAACTTAAACAAGATTTTGCTACTGTAAAATTTGCCCTAGATTCAGATTAGTAGAACGAAGTTGTTTTCTTTCGCCGTTTGACTTTCGTTGCTTCGTTCGATTTGATTCTTTTGCCAACCGGAGTTCTTAAGTTGAACCTTCTGGTTAGATCTCTTATTTGAGTTTTACCTGTGCATTAGATGAGTACTTATTGTATGCTTGTTTGTTTGTCTGCGATAGAATACCCGGAGTGCGCCGCTTGTTACTTCGAATCTCTAGGTTTCGCGGATCATCAGCAAGGCAAGTAACACTTTGATCATACCTTTCCTACTACCCAGTTTTATTGCATTAGATCAATCCTCACACATTGCATGATTAGGATCTAATTAAATTGTGGGATGGGAAGTAGTTGAGGTAGTACCTATTACCTGTTTATTATCAAACCTTTGGGAGTTACTTCTACGTTTGCTTATTATGCCATGCTATGCTAGTAAACGTGGATTGGGTGAGTGATATCAATGACAGATGTGAGTTTGTTAATTAATGGTTTATCTAAGGTGGCAACTTAAACACACATCTGGGTGGATTGAGGCACCTGGGTATTCCAGGACTTACCTGTTTTCTTTTGCACCGCCACCCAAGCTTAAAGGGATCATGAGACTATTCATACTAGAAACTTCCGTGTGCAGCCACAAGCTATTATGGGCTCTATCATAGTTGACTAAGTTGTGCGAACTCTTACAGTGGTAGACTAGCAGATGTAGGGGATGTAGGTGGTACGGTCTACCCGATCGTAAGGTGCTAGCGCTTCTGAAAGACTATGTCTCGGTCATCCGTCTTTTCAAACACCGTGTAGTGCGAGAAACCAAACGGAGGCGATCGAGTCTTGTGGGGAAAAGTGCGCAGACCTGTGCAGAGTGTAATAAACTAATCATGGTTAGCCGTGTCCCCGGTTATGGACATCTTGAGTATCTATTACCTGGATTTTCATGTGAATCTCAACATGTTACTCTAAATTAATTTTGTTGGGTTTTGTTTAATGATGATGTTTAATTGGGATTGAGAATGCTGTCAACCATTCTCAATGTTTAACAACTACCATGATAGTTAAATAAATTTATTCCTTTGAAGTAGGGAAAAATTGGCTTTACGCAAAACTGTAACCATAGAGCTTTCCACTAGCCAAATATGCATATAGTATAGCTGTTTCATTTCATTACTCTCTATGTGTTACCTTGCTAGCATATTCCAAGTGCTGACCCGTTTTCGGGCTGCAACGTTAATGTTGCAGACTTTTCAGACGATGATTAAGGAGTTTTTAGGTCGTGGTTCTATACTCAGTAATGCCGTTGGAGTTGATGGACTCACTTATCTTCCAAGCCTTCCGCTGTTATCGTTATTGGATGGCCTTAAGCCATATTTATTGCAATAAGTTCTCTTATGAGACACTCGATTTAATAAGTGTGTGATTGCTACTCTGCTATAAATCCTCCGAGTACTGTGTGGTGTCAGCATTACTGGTCCAGGGATGACACCGGAGCACAGAGATCAGACTGTTTGAGGTCTGGTCGCTACAGAGATGGTATCAGAGCACACGCTGACTGTAGGACACGACCACTAAGCTAAAAGACCTAGATCACTTTTCACTCTCTTCTCTTCTGACTTCTCATCTTTTCTACTCTTTAGGATGGCGGATGCAAGGAATAAGTTCACACAACCGGATGAAGATACACACTTTGGACGTCACTTGAAGGAAGTCACTAGATACCTGAATATAGGAGTACCAAGCTTCACCGGAACCTACAACGCCACTTTACCTGAAGAAGAGTGCTGGATGATTCAAGTTCAAGTTCTAGGAAGGACGTTCATGCCAGTCACTGAGCCCATAGAGTTTTCTTTTGATGCACCAACTTGGAGTATAGGAAAGAGCATGGCAGCTCACATCGCCATGGGACGCATTGGAGAAGTCTACCACAAGGATCTCAAGGATACTATCTACCAGATTTGTGGGCGCCGAGATGAACACTGGGAGATGATCAGCACCAGGAAGGATATATCAATCGCAGCTTTTATCCAGGAGTTAAACCAGCACATTCGACGACAGGAGAACCAGATGTGCGTCGACATGATAGATCTGAAGAAGGCTAAGACTAGAATCAAGGAGCTGGAGGAAGAACTCAAGGCAACACGTGAAGATTATGAAGAGGAAATTGAAGTATTGGTGGAGAAGAATGACGACCTGATCAAGAAGATTGGAATATTTATGGGAAGCCCTACACCAGTGGATGAAGACGAAGAACCCAAGGAGATTAGCCCGGAAGACTACATCATCATCGACGACACAGACTCAGACCCGGACGAAAGCGATGATGACTATGTTGATGAAGCTGGAGCAGATATCATGGAGTCTGCCGCCGAAAAATATTTCTAGTAGACCACCTCATCAGTAGTAGTAGTCCACCATGTAAATATAGTAGTCCGAGCACTTTTGCGATAGATAGATCGATTGTATGCCCTTGTTTGATTGAATGAAGTGAATTGTTTGCTTTTGCCTCATGTGCATATGGGTAGTGTTTTCTCTTTAGACCCCCTCTATTCTTACATCTCATCTTTTCTAAACCCTCAGATGCCTCCGAGACGTGACCCCGGATTTACCTTTCCACCGGAGCTCATCCAGTTGATCCAGCAGCAGAACACATTGATGTAGTTGCTAGTTCAAAATCAGAATCAGGGAAACAACAACAACAACCCACCACCACCACCACCTGTTGACCACTTAGCCCGTTTTCTTAGGTTGAACCCGCCGGTGTTTTCCAGTAGCACCGAGCCGATAGTAGCAGATGATTGGCTCTGCAAGATAGCTAGGGAGTTGACCACAGCAGGATGCACAGATGCAGAGAAGGTGAAGTTTGCCGCACATCAGTTAGAAGGACCCGCAGCATCATGGTGGGAGAATTTTCCAGCCACTTTCCCAGTCGACACTGTCACATGGGACCAGTTTCAGCAGGCTTTTCGTACTGCACATGTTTCAGCAGGAGCTATGGCCATGAAGAAGCGTGAGTTTCGCAACTTGCGCCAAGGAGGACGGATAGTTGGCCAGTATGTGGAGGACTTTAGTAAGTTAGCACGTTATGCCCCAGATGACGTCGCTACGGATGCAGCTAAGCAGGAGAAGTTTTTGGAAGGACTGAATGATGAGTTGAGCATGCAGTTGATGGTAGCAACCTTCAACAACTACCAGGAGTTGGTAGATCGTGCTCTTATGATTGAAGGGAAGCAGCAGCAAATTGAGAATCACAAGAGGAAGTATGGACAAGGGAAGTACACTTCAGGAGCTCAGCAGAAGCCATGTTTTACCCCTAGACCGGGAGGACATTTTCAGCATACCCATGGAGGAGGTAGCTCGCACAATCACAATGGCACCAAGAATGGTAATGGCAATGGAGGAAGCAACGGCCAGAATCGCACCAACCCCTCAACCCCAGCCAAGAAGGACCTGAGCCAAGTCACTTGCTTTAAGTGTCAGCAGACCGGACATTATGCCAATGAATGTCCTGAAGGCCAAAATGGCAATGGAAGTTCTGAGAAGAAGCCGAACCCTTTCAACAGGGGACAGGTGAACCACGTTAGCATGGAGGAGGTTGAAGCCCAGCCTGATGCAGTAATAGGTAAGTTTCTAGTTAAGTCATTTACTGCACTAGTTCTTTTTTATACTGGTGCATCGCATTCATACATCTCAAGGGGATTTGTGGATAAGTATAACCTATCAACCCAAGCCCTTAGGTCACCCATGTTAGTAACCTCGCCTGGAGCAGAGTATGTGGCTAGTCTATGGTGTGATCGGTTACCACTAAGGATTGGTAACTATGTTTTTTCCTCAGACCTAATAGTATTGGAATCCCAAGGATTGGATGTGATATTAGGCATGGATTGGTTATCAAAGTATGAAGGGAATATTGAATGTGCTAGTAAGTCAATTTTGCTTACCACCCCAGAAGGGAGAAGGATCAAGTATGTATCCCGACATGTGCCAAAGAGGACTCAAGTAAATTGCCTAACAGGAGTTGTGCAGGAGGAAGTACCAGTGGTAAGGGATTTCCCTGAAGTATTTCCAGAGGAGTTGCCAGGAATGCCACTGGATAGAGATATTGAGTTTTTGATTGAGCTATTGCCAGGCACAGGGCCAATATCAAAGAGACCATATAGGATGCCGGCAAAGGATTTGGTAGAAATTAAGAAGCAGATTAAGGAGTTACTGGATAAGGGATATATTTGCCCAAGTTCTTCGCCTTGGGGATCGCCAGTACTTCTAGTGGAGAAGAAGGATGGATCGTTAAGGATGGTTGTTGATTACCGAGGATTGAATGAAGTAACAATCAAGAACAAGTACCCACTACCAATGATTAATGATCTGTTTGATCGATTGCAAGGAGCTAAGGTATTTTCCAAGATCGATCTGCGATCAGGATACCACCAGTTGAAGATTCGAGAACAGGATATACCTAAGACAGCTTTTACCACCAGGTATAGGTTGTACGAGTATACCGTTATGTCATTTGGTCTGACTAACGCACCCGCATATTTTATGAACATGATGAACAAAGTATTTATGGAATTTTTGGATAAGTTCGTCGTAGTGTTCATTGACGATATCCTGGTTTATTCGAAGAATGAAGAGGAGCATAAGGAGCATTGCGACTGGTACTTGGAAAGCTCAGAGAACATCAATTATATGCCAAGTTCAGCAAATGTGAGTTTTGGTTGAAGGAAGTAGGATTCCTCGAACACGTTATATCTGGAGAAGGTATAGGAGTATATCCCACTAAAGTTGATACCGTGACCAAGTGGGAAGCCCCAACAACAGTTGGAGAGATCCGGAGTTTTCTTGGACTCGCAGGATACTACCGGAGATTTATTGAGAATTTCTCAAAGATTGCAAAGCCTATGACTGAGTTGTTGAAGAAAGATACCAAGTTCATATGGACGGAGGAATGTGAGGCTAGTTTCCAGGAGTTGAAGAAACGCTTTGTTACCTCACCAGTGTTGATTTTGCCAGACCAGACCAAAGATTATGAGGTGTATTGCGACGCTTCACATCGAGGACTTGGAGCAGTGCTTATGCAGGAAGGGAGAGTTGTTTCATATGCCTCAAGACAACTGAAACCTCATGAGTTGAATTATGCCACGCATGATTTGGAATTAGCAGCCGTAGTGCATGCTTTGAAAATATGGAGGCATTTCCTCATTGGAAATCATTGTGAGGTGTACACGGATCATAAGAGTTTGAAGTACATTTTCACACAGAAGGAGTTGAATCTCAGACAAAGGAGATGGTTGGAGCTCATCAAGGATTATGATATGAGATTGCATTATCATCCCAGAAAAGCTAATGTAGTAGCTGACGCATTAAGCCGTAAGAGCCATGTCAATACATTAATGACAGGAGAAATACCAAGTGAGTTAGCAGTAAATCTTCGTGAACTGTGTTTGGAAATAGTTCCGAGAGGCTATGTAGCAGCATTGGAGATTCAGTCAACATTGATGGATAGAATCAGAGAAGCTCAAAGGACTGACAAAGAGATTGCCGCCATAAAGGAGAAACTTAGCAAAGGAAAAGCTAAGGGATTTCGTGAGGATGAGCACGATACCCTATGGTTTGAAGACCGCGTTTACGTGCCCAATGACCCGGAGATCAGGAAGTTGATTTTGCAAGAGGCACACGACTCACCGTATTCAATTCACCCAGGAAATACCAAGATGTACTTGGATCTGAAGGATATTTTCTGGTGGACCGGAATGAAGAAGGATATTGCGGAGTATGTAGCAGTTTGTGATGTATGTCAGAGAGTAAAGGCAGAGCATCAGAAGCCAGCAGGATTGCTACGACCATTGCCGATACCCGAATGGAAGTGGGATAAGTTAGGCATGGATTTTATCACGGGATTACCCAGGCCTCGTTCAGGCTATGACTCAATTTGGGTTGTAGTTGATCGATTGACGAAAGTAGCTCATTTCATCCCGGTAAAGACCACTTACACTAGTGCTAAGTTGGAAAAGATATACATGACCAGGATCGTATGTTTGCATGGAGTTCCGAGGAGTATCGTATCAAATAGAGGAACCCAGTTTACCTTAAAGTTCTGGAAGCAGTTGCACGAAACTTTGGGTACCAGGCTAGAATTCAGTACAACTTTTCATCCACAGACAGATGAATAGACCGAGAGAGTCAATCAGATTTTGGAGGATATGCTGAGAGTTTGTGCGCTAGATTATGGATCTAATTGGGACGATAATTTGCCATATGCAGAGTTCTCTTACAACAATAGTTACCAAGCCAGTTTGAAGATGGCCCCTTTCGAAGCTTTGTACGGAAGGAGGTGCAGGACACCGTTGTCGTGGGACGAAGTTGGAGACCGCCAGTTGTTTGGACCTGACTTGATTAAGGAGTCTGAACGGAAGGTGAAATTAATTCGCGATAGGCTCAAGATAGCCCAGTCCAGGCAGAAAAGTTATGCAGATTCTAAACGCAAGGAGACAGTTTACAAAGTCGGAGATAGAGCTTATCTTCAAGTATCTCCACTTCGGAGAACAAAGCGTTTTGGAGTTAAAGGGAAGTTAGCGCCACGATTTGTAGGACATATCGAGTTTTGGAGCGTATGGGAGAAGTGGCCTACAAGTTGGAATTGCCTGAAGGATTGTCAGGAGTTCATGATGTGTTCCACGTTTCCCAATTGAAAAAGTGTCATGCGGAGATGGCTGACATACCTTTGAGAGACACAGTGCCATTGGAAACTATTCAGTTGGATAACGATTTGACCTACGAGGAGAAACCAGTTAAGATTCTCGAGTTTGCCAGCCGAGTTACTCGCAGCAAGGTTATCAAGTTTTGCAAGGTTCAGTGGAGCCACCACACGGAGAATGAAGCCACCTAGGAACGAGAGGAAGATTTGCTCAAGGACCACCCTCACCTATTTTCTAGCCAACCCGAATCTTGAGGGCGAGATTCATCTTAAGGGGGGTAGGTTTGTAATATCCCAAATTTCCAATTTGTAATGTTATACATTATATCATCATTGCATATCATATTTTATTTTGCATTTTGGTTTATCCTAGAAATTCTACACAACTCAATGACCCACGGAGAGAGTTGGGGATTTCGTTATTTTCATATTTGAGTTTTCTCAAATTTTGAGAATAGGATCATTTGATTTTATTTACTTTATCATCAATTATTGATATTACAAAAATATAAGAGAGGGAATAAAATGACTTTTCCAAAATATAGAAATATTGAGGATTAAATAATAAAATCAAATAAGATTTTATTTCGAAGTTTTCCATGTTTTATTTAAATTTAGGAAAAATGTGTGTTTTTAAAATTGCATTTAGGTCCTAAATAAATGTTCACCTTGTGCGGCTTGATTTTAGAAGCCCGTGAAAATTATTTCAGAATTTAGGAGTCCGTTTAGTATTTCTTTTTATTTTTCTTCTGCGCGTCATAATTAAAAAAAACGAACCGACTTACGGGCCGTGTCCGACTAGGACTCCGGCCCGCCAGGGCTTTATAAGCCGGGGCAGCCCACCCGGGGCAAACCCTAGCCGCCAGCCCCGCCTCGAGCCCCGTGCCCCGCCGCCACCCGCATCGCCACCCGCGCCACCGCCGCCCGCCGCCACCCGCCGCCGCGCCGCCTCGCCGCCGCCGCCTCGTTTTCCGTGCCGCCATTTTTTATTTTTTTTCGAAAAACCGTTCGGTTTTTCCGTCGGTTTTTTTAGATTCGGTTTTTTAAAATAGATCGGTTTTCCGGTTTATTTAAATAGCGAGCGTTCCTTCGTTCTAGCGAACGTTCGTCGTTTTTCTTTTTCTCGGATTAAATCCGCGATTTTTCTGATCGCGATTCCTGATCCGATTTTCGTTTTAGTATAACTTTTCGCTCGTTTATCGGAATCAGGCGATTCAAGCGCCTGGAGTTTCATCTCGAAACCCTCTATTCATTTAACCAACTTAAACAACATTTTGCTATTGTAAAATTTTCCCTAGATCCAGATTAGTAGAACGAAGTTGTTTTCTTTCGCCATTTGACTTTGTTGCTTCGTTCGATTTGATTTTTTTGCCAACCGGAGTTCTTAAGCTGAACATTCTGGTTAGATCTCTTATTTGAGTTTTACCCGTGCATTAGATGAGTACTTATTGTATACTTGTTTGTTTGTCTGTGATAGAATATCCGGAGTGCGCCGCTTGTTACTTCGAATCTCTAGGTTTCGCGGATCATCAGCAAGGCAAGTAACACTTTGATCATACCTTTCCTACTACCCAGTTTTATTGCATTAGATCAATCCTCACACATTGCATGATTAGGATCTAATTAAATTGTGGGATGGGAAGTAGTTGAGGTAGTACCTATTACCTGTTTATTATCAAACCTTTGGGAGTTACTTCTACGTTTGCTTATTATGCCATGCTATGCTAGTAGACGTGGATTGGGTGAGTGATATCAATGACAGATGTGAGTTTGTTAATTAATGATTTATCTAAGGTGGCAACTTAAACACACATCTGGGTGGATTGAGGCACTTGGGTATTCCAGGACTTACCTGTTTTCTTTTGGACCACCACCCAGGCTCAAAGGGATCATGAGACTATTCATACTAGAAACTTCCGTGTGCAGCCACAAGTTATTATGGGCTCTATCATAGTTGACTAAGTTGTGCGAACTCTTACAGTGGTAGACTAGCAGATGTAGGGGATGTAGGTGGTACGGTCTACCCGATCGTAAGGTGCTAGCGCTTCTGAAAGACTATGTCTCGGTCATCCATCTTCTCAAACACCATGTAGTGCGAGAAACCAAACGGAGGCGATCGAGTCTTGTGGGGAAAAGTGCGCAAATCTCTGCAGAGTGTAATAAACTAATCATGGTTAGCCGTGTCCCCGGTTATGGACATCTTGAGTATCTAGTACCTGGATTTTCATGTGAATCTCAACATGTTACACTAAATTAATTTTGTTGGGTTTTGTTTAATGATGATGTTTAATTGGGATTGAGAATGCTGTCAACCATTCTCAATGTTTAACAACTACCATGATAGTTAAATAAATTTATTCCTTTGAAGTAGGGAAAATTGGCTTTACGCAAAACTGTAACCATAAAGCTTTCCACCAGCCAAATATGCATATAGTATAGCCGTTTCATTTCATTACTCTCTATGTGTTACCTTGCCAGCATATTCCAAGTGCTGACCCATTTTCGGGCTGCAACGTTAATGTTGCAGACATTTCAGACGACGATTAAGGAGTTTTTAGGTCGTGGTTCTATACTCAGTGATGCCGTTGGAGTTGATGGACTCACTTATCTTTCAAGCCTTCCGCTGTTATCGTTATTAGATGGCCTTAAGCCATATTTATTGTAATAAGTTCTCTTATGAGACACTCGATGTAATAAGTGTGTGATTGCTACTCTGCTATGAATCCTCCGAGTACTGTGTGGTGTCAGCATTACTGATCCAGGGATGACACCGGAGCACAGAGATCAGACTATTTGAGGTCTGGTCGCTACAACCGTCAGCTGAAGGGCTATCGAGAATATCAAATATGAAGGAGCAACCTCACATCGCCTCCCCTCGATGACTATGAAGAACAATGGCTGTTGCACCCCTTCCATCATCCATATAGCATGCATAAACATTCATTTATACACATTTAGCTCTGGTTTGGTCCATTTATCAACCTTGATTTGCACATCATCAATCACCCTCGCAGAGTTATTGCATGAATCTCCAAAGCAATTCTAGGTGGGCTAGTGATCCCTATTCTGTTAATAGCTTCTTTCCTTTGCTACCAAATATACCATGCACCCACATGATAGACTCTTGAAGACCTAGATGCTGAACTTTTGGTGACTGTCAATGTCGATCCGTAAGTAAGTTTTTAAAAACGGTAATGCCAAATATATCAGGATCAAGTGCTTGATCAATCACCTCTTTCAACCCTAGAGCTATCCAAATTTCTCAAGCTCTCATGCATGTGAACATTAGATGACGGACGTCCTCTACCCCCATCTGACAAAAAGGTAATTGTCTAGAAATTGATATATGTCGATTTGCTAGCAATGACATTGTCCTTCATCTCCCTCTATCGCCTCCCACATTTTTCTGGAGTAATAAAGAGACGAAAATAGTAGATTGAGACAAACAAGGTAACCAAGAAAGGGGAAATGATGTATTTATTTCTGTTTTTTGGTGATTTATTATTTCTATTTACTCCATGTATATGAACTATTCTGATATGGCTTCCAAAGACAAAAAAATAACTATTATGATATGTGAGTACAATGCCACCCCAAAAGTCCGAGCAGTCCACAACCTTCGAAGCAAAACCGCCTGAAATTGCCTTTTTATGGAGAACCAACTTAATGGTTTGATGGTTAGTATTCAATTCATGCTCTAGCCAACTCATGCAAAAGTCCGAACTGATGGAGAAAGACGGATAATATATTTCGACACCCCCTCACGTCTACGCTTATTTAGTCCTTAGACATGGGGTTTATATAGGCCGTGGAATCTTATCTTAATACTGCGTTGGCAGGGTCTTAAACTCAAGACCTCCTGGCTGTGGTACCATATTGAATTCATGCTCCAGCCAACTCATCCAAAAGTCCGAACTGATGAAGAAAGGCAGGCAATATATTTCAACAGTTAGGAGGGTGGTGGTATCAAACCATAGGTTCGACATTTTGGTGTCTCGTTAATGCGTTTTTTGGCGGAAAGGACTCAGATCTATTATAAAAATTCAGCAGGAGTACAAAGCACTCCAAAGATCACTACAGCCATTAGAACTAGCCGTCGAGGTGTTGTTGTCGTTGTCCCATACTGGAGTCGACCTATCCTCTTTTATGACAACCAGAAAGTTTTCATGCACATGCCCCTAAGGACCAGCACCCCCAAGCTGCAATCATCGCAGTTGGGCCCTTGAATCGGTGTGAAGAAGCTGACACCAAATCTCATTCTCCCGTATTCACGACAAGAAACCCTAACCTCGCTACCCCCAGGGAGTGGGCAGTAACCTACGTTGAAGCTTCGTCTAATCCATCGTAATGAACGAACTTGAGGAGGGTCAGAGCCTAGAAGATTAACTCGAAGAAGAAACGCCACCATGTGTTCGTGCTCCGCCATTGCGAGGACTAAAATCTAGCGTGTCTACTAGCCAGAGCCGAGGCACTAGATTACCCCTCCCCGTTGTCGGCTGTCGGAGCGGCTCATAGAGGGGAGGTGAATACACGAGCTCGCCGACAAAGATCGAGGGAAGGAAGGCTTTGCCCTAGTCGACTTGCGAGTGGGGAAACAAAGACATGAGTTATTGATGCAAATTATTATTGCTCTAGTGGGAGACGATGTTTTTATCGATAACGAGGCGGCTTTGATGACTTCCTCGGTTATGGAGGTCTGCAACTCTATGTAATGGTGTATGGGTGTGCGTGTATGTTGTAATTAAAATTTATAATCATTTTTATCACATCAAGAAGGTTATCATGTAGTACTTTTGTGCGTAGGAAATTTACTGTGTACAAAAATAGGTTGTTATTAGTGTAAACTAGGATTAAAGAAATGCACACCTGCTTATATCTAGAAAAAATACGTGTTTATTTAAATAGATCATACGTCAACTAATCGTTATTTTTGGCGAAACTTAGTTAAGCATTAATGTATTGTTGGAACATTAATATTATTAGCGTGGATGCTTATTCTCTCGGAGGACCTTGAGCTTTTGGATTATCTTACTATATATACAAGCATCTTTTGTTCTTTTCATTTGTGGTCTTGAATACCGATGATTTTGTTAGTGCTTCCAGCTTGTTCACGGAATCGAGTGGCTCTCAAACTTGATTGGTCACGTTCATGCCAGTCATGGGATTCCGCGGACCGCAGCCTTGATAGTTTTCAGTAGATCAATGGCAGATGGCCCATGCCATGAGGAAGCATGCACACATAAATGATCAAAAAGGAGTACACACTGGATCCAGATTTCCAGATAGGCGGGCATCATTGTTAATTCGGTGCCATGTAAAGATGATTAGGGTGACGTTTACCGATAATCTTTTCTTACATAGATGTGCTGCATGATTCGTGTCTGTTGCTTCCCCATGTAATCATGTACGGTGTACCTTCGAGGACTGTATCTTGAACGTTCGAAATAGCTGTATGGGTTGGGTTGGTACACATGGAGCAGGTTGTGGATCCGCTCTGATAAAGCGACATAATATTAGAGTGCATTATCCCCCTCACATATTAGATGTAATAACTTTTTTTTTTTTGCGAGAAAATTTTCAATCTATTCATCTTCAAGCATGGTAGTGCAACGAATACTAGAAATAATAGAAATTACAACCAGATCCATAGACCACCTAGCGACGACTACAAGCATTGAAACGAGCCGAAGGCGCGCCGCCGTCATCGCCCCTCAGTCAGGCACAACCTGTTGTAGTAGACAGTCGGGAAGTCGTCGTGCTAAGGCCCCGTAGGGCCAGTGCACCAGAACAGCAACCGCCGCAGATGAAGAATAATGTAGATCGGAAGTATCCAATCCGTAGACACACGAACGTAGACGAACAACCATGAGGTCCGAGCAAATCCACCAAAGATAGATCCGCCGGAGACACACCTCCACACGCCCACCAACGATGCTAGACGAACCACCGGAACAGGGGCTAGGCGGGGAGGCCTTTATTCCATCTTCAGAGAGCCGCCGCCGTCTCGTCTTCCTGAGCAGGACACAAATCCTAGCAAAACTGGAAGAAAAGACTAAAAACGGAGCCCTCCCGCCGGCTCTTGCCGAGATCCACCACGTCCCCATGGCCCTAGGGCCACCGGAGAGAAGGCGGACCTGCGGCGGACCTACGGCGGCGCTGACGGGAGGCAGAAACCCTAGCTTTTTGTGGAGGAGAAGGTGGCGGCTCTCCTTTTCATTGTTTGAGTCCAATACTATATATGATAATGCGTTGACAGTTCATTCAAACGGCCGTAGTGGTAGTTCTATCTCAAAGAATTAGATGATGCCCCGCGCGTTGCTGCAGGAACCTTGGTAAATCATATGTATAAATAAATGCTAGAAAAATAGAATTATTAGAAAAACAAATTTAAGAATGCTCTCAGGATATAAGAAAAAAATAAAGTATATGAAGCATGTGACAAAATGTTGTATAAAAAGAGAAATCTATTCAATTGACGTCAACCAGATGCTATTTTTAACAAAAAAGTGTAACATGGCCTACATATATTTGCTCCAAACATATTATATGTAGGTCATGCTACAAAAATGTGTAACATGACTGTCTATGCCCGCACAAAAATAATTGAAAAAACTAACATGCATGGTTACGGAGGTGGCATGGTTGCATGGATAAATTAGTGCATAAATTGTAATTTATGACATCATGCATGACTTGATGATGTGACACAGTTGCATGAATAGAGAATATAGACAGTGGGTTGCAACTATTTAAGAATAGAGGATAAGGTCTACATGACGCAATATTTATTATATTTTAAGTGGTTTGTATTTTTGATGAACTCTTATATTAAACTTGTATCCACTTTGCAAAGAAATAACTATTATGAAATGGAGGGAGTACAATTCAGTCACCGTTAATAAGAAACCAATGGTCATAATGATCGGCGGGGAAGCATTTCGGGGGTGTTTGGTTTCAGAGACTTTTTTGTTTTGGGACTAGAAAAAGTCCCTAGCAAATCAAACAGGGTGGGACTTTTCGCTAAAAGTCCTTAGAAGCACCTCCTTAAAAGTCTTTTTCAAAAAATCTTAGGGACTAGAAAAAGTTCTAGGACTAGAGAACCAAACAACACCTTAGCCCCAACTCTCTTTCCTTCCTTGCAACGGGCTACCTGTATGCCTGCTACGTAATATTTACATACCTCAATGGTGCAGTAACTTTAGAACGAAGATTTGCCAAATTCGCATTAAGGGGAGCTATGCAGCAATTCGACCATTGTTACTGTACTGAAATCCCAGGCTTATCCCAAAAAAATTATGGCTTGAACCCTGGTAGCTTGATTTTACCACGAGGAATCCATCCATCTGAGTTAGAGTTACGCTCAGTTTATAAAAAAAATTATTAACTTAGTAGTACTTATTGATACGGCACCGACGATTACCCCAGTCGAGACCCTGTCTCGCGGAAACGATAAGCAAGACTAGCTATGGTGGTAACATGGTTTGAGATCTTTTTTCACAGTGCGAGCGAAAACGATCCGAGCGTCATCATCGCGGCTCGGCGCCATAGAAACCAAAGTGAAGCGATAGCAGCGTTGATGTGGCCGGACGAACGCGAGTGACGTCCCTCCGGCTCGTGGAGAGGTGAGACGCGATTGACCAAGCACCCGTGCGGCTGCTCCGCCCACTCGCGCCACGACACGCGTAGAGCAAATCATATAACCGTGGGGTCCCTCGCCCGCACGTGTGGGGGATGTCAGCTGGTCGCGCTCCTCGAAAGGACTGGATCCCACGAAGCCACAATTTTCTACTTGATAATTAACTAACGATAATACCTGATTTGATTATATTTTCCTGTGTGTAAGTACTCCTATTAATGTATGGAGCCCAGCCCACTACCCGTCGGGCACGCTTCAACAAAACATTAATATATCTGCGGATGACTACGCGTGAGTAGGTGGATCTTTTTAACGTCCGTTAGATTCAGCTACCAGCTTTGCAAGAAGGTAGATGTTGCATTTAGGACGTTTGTAACAAAGTTCATGTTACAAAACAGATTTTTTTTACAACAAAGTTAATGTTGCAGATTTTTTTGTCTTCATCTATTATATGGTGTTACGAAAAAATATGTTTTGCAACATCATTGATATTGCAGAAATCTTTTTCTTGCGGCCGGGAGGATGTTGCAAAGAAAAAAACCACCGTCGCTCATGCCGGCCGGCGAGCTCACTGGTGAAGCACGTCGTTGTGCCCTTCCTCTGTCTCGTCTCCTTCTTCTCTCCCTCCTTCTCTGTGTGTGTGTGTGGATGCTGTGTAGAACGCGGCCGCCGAGCACGTCTGTTGCTGGACTCACCGACATGCTTGCCGACAGTGGTCGGGGCAGCACGGGGAGGCAGCGGCGTGATGGAAAGCTCGAGGGAAGCACGGGAGGCGACTGCTCTCGAGGGATCCAGATCCTGCAACACACCAGTTGTTGTGGTGGGAAGATTGCAACAACGACACTTGCAAAACCCAGTCTATGTAATAGGTTGCTCCCGAACCATGTGACTAAGATAAGATCCAACGACCAGGAAGACGGTGGACGCACGCGTCGTAACCAACCGGGTGATGTCAATCATTTCCCTTAGTAATTAGGGAGTGAGTTCCTAAAAAAAGTAATTTGGGACCAACTATTAGCAAGTCACCTGGGGTTTTTGGGGTAAATCACTATTTTTTTTACTTTGTGATGTTATTTTTTTCCGACCATTTTGCAATTGACTATGCTTAGTACACCCTTCGCTTTTATAATTCTTGTCGTGATTTTAGTTCACAACAAAAATTATGGAGTGAGGGGAGTAATTGACATATTTGATCCCGGTTTACATGCTTTCTTAACCGGGCCGGCAGGTGTGGATGTTTTCGTGTGGGTTTGGTATTTCTACGAGCAAACTAATCCAATCTCACAAAGAATGTTCATGGAACTACTAACTGCTATCGAAATGATTCAGACCATATTTCCAATATCATTCTTTTAACCTTTTATGGCAGATCTTGGTGCGCTGACTCTTTTTCCATGTATTTAGGGAGAGAGAGAGAGGGGATTAGTATATGATCTAGTTTAAATTGCTATATGTATGCAGATGATGCAGAAATACTTTCGCATCGGGGGAGTTCTTCTTTCTCCAAGTACGATCATTAGACCGATATGTGAGTAACCACAATAAGTATTTTAGAATGGAGGCAACAACAGCCAATTCTAAAACCGTTAGTACTAGAAGAGTCGGTGGATGGCCCTTGCAAATGTAGCCACGCCGCATCCCTTCAGTAGATAATATTTTTTTCTCGACGATGCAGTTCTCTTGGAACATGGCATAAGGTGTGATTCTATATACACACACGAGGTTTGCACACGTTTTCCCATGTCAAGTCTAAGAACTATCTACCTTGTCAACAAAAGTTAATTAAGTAAGGATATGATGTTCGATGTCCACTGGTTAGTTAAAGTGTGTGTGCATGCATCTAGTTAAAAGGATTTGCATCCATGAACAAATTAATTTTAATTTTTTAGAATGAAGAAAAGGGTAAAACTATACAATTTACATGATACTCTCAGTATTAAGAGTTTACTCGCTTATAATCATCGCAATTATCTTTTCTTCTTAGTATTATACAAAGATTCATAAACTAAAGAAACAAAAACAAAAAAACAAATATATTCAAAGGTAAAATTAATGAAATAATTTTGGAACATTGGATGAAGCCAATCCGATGGTTCAGGGATGGCAAATTTGAGCACTATTGGTTGTTGGATATCATCTTTGCTCCACCAAATTCTGCCACATTTTCTATCTAGAATCTGCCAAACTTTTTATCCTAAGTGAATTATCATTCTTTTTTTACTTTATGATTTACTATGCACAAATATCACTTCACAGACACTTCTCATTTGTTCTAGACTCTTCCATATTCCCCGACGTTGTTCTTCTACAAGGGTTCATACACTTTTACTTTTTTCATTCAAGGCTATGACAACACGTTCATAAATTCCAGTTGTCTTTGAAGATATCATGCTAGCTACTCAAAACTAGAATACTAGATACCTAATACAAATGTGTTAGGTATGTAGTACTCCCTCAGATCCACGATAAGCATTGTAGTTTTGAACTAAGGTTGAACAAACCTTAGTACAAAACTGTGGCGGTTATTTTGGATCGGAGGTAGAATTATACTACAATCTTCGAATATTTTGCAGTTGTAATTTGATTTTCAATTAGATGTACTACAGATATTAAAATCTACATCCACCTCATGCATAAATGACTCCCAACTTGCATATTTACCTGTTATAATGTGGAATGTCGATATTCATACACACTTTGGTTATGTAAGATCCTACGTGCAATGCACATTTAAGTAGGTTTGGTAATTTGCTGAAACCGAAGAATTGGACGTGAAATCCACCCTTCGGAAACAAGAAGTATTTATTTCGCAAAGAATAAAGTGGTATGGTGGGTAGAGTGTGCAAGTGTGTTAACTTAAGCACCAAAAGAAATGCATTCCAAAATTCACTTTTGATGGGGTTCATCATAAATTCTAGATAAACTACAAAGATATTATGATTTCTAAGTCAACAAAATTACACGTTGTAGTATTTCCGGCTTCAAAAGTGTAATTCTAAACCTAGTGTTCCACATAATGTGTGAAATGTGCCACCATCTGGTCAATGTCAGGTCAAGATCTGGAGACTCTCATATTTGAAGTTGATTAATATATCAGACAATCGAGACTTATACACTTAAAAACACTACTACAGATCCGAATAGCACTGACCCCTTAGCATTGATCATCCCCTGATCATGCATCAGTGACGAGAATTAGCACTGACCGGCCTCGAAGGCACCAGCGATAATGTATTTCTGAATCTACTTGATACTTATCATAGACCGGTCTGGAAGAGGCCAGTCTTTGATATTGTGTTCCAATGACCAAAATAGACCGAATGTTATCACTGACCATCTTATAGACTTGACCCATCTATGTAGACTATTCAACTTTGACATGTCAGTTTCCCGTTAGTGCTGGTTTATGCACGACCTGTTATAATCTACCATCCATTGACCGTCCCCATTCCAAACCCTTAATGACCCCGGCACCACTCTCTGTCGGCCTTCACCATTCTCGGCCACCTACACTCCTTCCTCTTGTACCTCCCCTCTGTCCCACCACCAATCCGTCACTCGGAGAGATTATGACATTGTGGCTGGCACCATGCGACGCAAGGACACAAATCAGCCATCAATGTGCTTCACTACCATGCGTCACCGCGACACCTTCACGCCCTTCATGAACGTCCATGTTCTGTTACGTCGTCGTTGGTGACATGTGGGCTTTGTCCACTCCGGTAGTTCCATTCTGCCCGACGGTCGCACGCCGGATCTCCCACGCATGTGTTTGGGACCGTAGACCCATGATGTGCTTCCTAATTCTTCAGTCATGCATGGCGGCGGCCACAAAGGTAAGTTTTGTTCCTTTCTATTTCTATTAATGTTGAAATTTGAAGTTTCCTATTGAAAGGGTCTATATGGTCGACTATAGGGGGGGGGGTGAATCTGCGGCTACTAATTTTTAGCTCTTTTAATCAAACTAGGCTTGACAATAAAATAGGTTGTCTAGATATGCAACTAGGTAGACAACCTATATGACAAGCATAAAAACAAGCACACAAGAAAGCACAAGATACAAAGACAATATAGCTTGCACAAAGTAAAGGATAGAAATAACCACAAGTGGAGTCGATGGAGACGAGGATGTGTTACCGAAGTCTCCTCCCTTTAGGGGGAGGTACGTCTCCGTTGAAGCAGTGTGGAGGTACAATGCTCCCCAAGAAGCCACTAGGGCCACTGTACTCTCCTCATGCCCTCACACAATGCAAGATGCCATGATTCTACTAGTGTTGCCCTTAAAGGCGGCCACCAAACCTTTACAAACAAGGTTGGGGCACTCCCCACAACTTAATTGGGTGCTCGCAACACCACCATCAAGCTTAACCATAATGGATTGTGGCTCCAAGGTGACCTCTTCTGCCTAGGGTGCCCAAACACCCTAGAGTAACAAGATCCACAAGGGATTAGTGGGAGGAATCAAATATCTCTTCGTGCAAGTGTAGATCGAGGTCCTCTCCTTCAAACCCAAGAAGATCAACAAGTTTTGATGGCCAGGGAGGGAGATCGAGCGAAAATGAGCTTAGGGGAAACAATGGAGTCAAGGGGATAACAGATAGGTCTTCTTGGGGAAGAAGACCCCCTTTATTTAGTGGGACAAAAGATCCAATGGGTAAGTGCTCAGCCCGCAGTAAAGCAGTACTACCGTTTCACGCGACAGTTCCAGCCTAATGCTAGTAAGCACAATAGTATTGGAGTGGTAGTGTTGCTGAAGCGGTACTACCGTCCATCCTAGTGGTACTACCACTTAGGATCACATAGCACAGTGAAACATCGGTACTAAAGTGGCGCCAAAGCGGAAGTACCGCTTTAAGTGGTACTACTGGTTAGCTACCGTCCAAGTACCATAAATACTGAAAGGCCAACAACAACCCCAAAATAAGCGGTAGTGGCAGCGGCACTAGAACACGAAAGTACCGCGCGAACAGTACTGCCATTCTACTATTGTGCTACTGTCAGGCCAACAGAAGACCAATCCCAAGCGGTAGTGGGTGTGGTACTAGTCTGCGAAAGTACTACCAACCAGTACTACCGTCGACTAGGGCGGTACTACCGCATGGGTGCTGCAAACTTGTCCAAGCACAAATAGTGGACTCCTCCATGTTGTAGAAAGGGTTAGTGGGTGCATATGAGTTTGTGCACATGTTGATTCCATCAAACCTGTAACACCCACAATGCAGCTATATCTCCCACATGTCGGAGCACGACTTAGAGGCATAACTGCATAGTAGGCATGTCGCAAGAGGGGTAATCTTTACACATCCCATGTACTGAATAAGAAAGGGATAAAGAGTTGGCTTACAATCGCCACTTCACACAATACATAAATATAGCATTACATCATCCAGAATACAATCAAGGTCCGACTACAGAACCAAAATAAAGAAATACCACCCCTATTGCTAGGTCCCCGATCGCCCAAACTAGGCTCCACTACTGATCGAAAGGAAACGAAACAACACAACGAACACGATCTTCATCGAGCTCCCACTTGAGCTCGGTTGCGTCACCTACACTGGTATCATCGACACCTACAAACTGGTTTTGGAAGTAATCTGTGAGTCACGGGGACTCAGCAATCTCACACCCTCGTGATCAAGACTATTTAAGCTTATGGGTAGGAAAAGGTAGTAAGGTGGAGCTGCAGCAAGCACTAGAATATATGGTGGCTAACTTACGCAAATGGGAGCGAGAAGAGAAGCAAAGCACGGTCGTGAACTAGAAGTGATCAAGAAGTGATCCTGAAACTACTTACGTTCAAGCATAACACAAGAACCGTGTTCACTTCTCGGACTCCGCTGGAAAGAGACCATCACGGCTATACACGCGGTTGATGCATTTTAATTAAGTTATGTGTCAAGTTTTCTACAACAGGATATTAACAAATTCCCATCTGCCCATAACCACGGGCACGACTTTTGAAAGTTCAAAACCCTGTAGGGGTGTCCCAACTTAGCCCATCACATCCTAGGAAGACCCGATCAGACTCGGAATCCCGGTTACAAGACATTTCGACAATGGTAAAACAAGACCAGCAAAGCCGCCCAGATGTGCCGACAAATCCCGATAGGAGCTGCACATATCTCGTTCTCAGGGCACACCGGATGAGCCAGACGTCGGGTTGGCATAGACCCTGGTTGCCCAGGGGGCGCCGGACATCGCTCAGGTTGGACCAACACTTAGAGAAGCACTGGCCCGGGGGGTTAAAACAAAGATGACTGTTGAGTCTGCAGAACCCAAGGGAAGGTGACAGGTTGTTAGTGCAAATGTAAAACTAAGGTTGGGCCTTGTTGGAGGAGTTTTATTCAAAGCGAACTGTCAAGGGGTTCCTATAACACCCAACCGCGTAAGGAACGCAAAATCAAGGAACATAACACCGGTATGACGGAAACTAGGGCGGCAAGAGTGGAACAAAATACCGGGCATAAGGCCGAGCCTTCCACCCTTTACCAATTATATAGGTGCATTAAAGTAAACAATATATAATAGTGATATCCCAACAATATCCATGATCCAACATGGAATAAACTCCATCTTCACCTGCAACTAGCAACGCTATAAGAGGGGCTGAGCAAAGCGGTAACATAGCCAAACAACCTTTTGCTAGGAATGGTGGGTTAGAGGCTTGACATGGCAATATGGGAGGCATGATATAGCAAGTGGTAGGTATCACGACATAGCAAAAGAGCGAGCAACTAGCAAGCAAAGATCTCCGAGTTGACGAAAGCTTGATCCTCGTAAGCGTACTCAACGGGTTCCTCGATCACGAACTCGTCTCCCGGCTCTACCCAAGACAAGAACACAAGCAAAGGAAAACCACAATCAACCACGGTGCAATGCGCAAGCAACATGATGCAAAACATGACATGATATGCGGGATGTGATATGAAATGCATATGCGTGCTCCGGAAGGAAAAGATTGAACCATGCCTCAAACAGGCAAACCAAGTGCACCACTAGAAAGATGAGTTGATTTCGGTCGAAATCGATATAAAGATCACCGGAATCGGATGCACGGTTTACAAATGGCAAGCAAAACAAGAATGGCACAATTCTGCGATAAACAGCACGATGCCATCTAAAATGAAACAAGAAACTAAGCTACTGCACTCTAACATAGCAACAAAGCACATGTCAGTGATCTAATCAAGTTGCTTGACAAAATATGAACAATGAGCTATGGCTAAATCACACAAGACCAGGTTCAAACAAGCATGGCAAAAGTGCAAAAGATATCAGCTTCACAGACTTTGTGAAAATACTAACATGTTAGGAATTAACATCAGGAAGCAATGTTTAGAGCAAGATATTAACATGCTACAGGAACAGAACATAGCAATACAAGGCATGGCATGAATCTAATCAAAGCATATAACAAAAGTCTCTTACTGACCATAAGCCAAAAAGGATCAGAAGAAATGATGGAACCCATATAAACATAGCAAGTTTCGTTAACAGATTCACACTTAGCAGAAAACTAGACATGGCATCAACAGAATTATGAAGGCATCTTTGCAAGCTCGATGTGAAGGAAATATGCCCTAGAGGCAATAATAAAGTTATTATTTATTTCCTTATATCATGATAAATGTTTATTATTCATGCTAGAATTGTATTAACCGGAAACATGATACATGTGTGAATACATAGACAAACAGAGTGTCACTAGTATGCCTCTACTTGACTAGCTCGTTGATCAAAGATGGTTAAGTTTCCTAGCCATTGACATGGGTTGTCATTTGATTAACGAGATCACATCATTAGGAGAATGATGTGATTGACTTGACCCATTCCGTTAGCTTAGCACTTGATCGTTTAGTTTGTTGCTATTACTTTCTTCATGACTTATACATGTTCCTATGACTATGAGATTATTCAACTCCCGTTTACCGGAGGAGCACTTTGTGTGCTACCAAACGTCACAACGTAACTGGGTGATTATAAAGGTGCTCTACAGGTATCTCCGAAGGTACTTGTTGGGTTGGCGTATTTCGAGATTAGGATTTGTCACTCCGATTGTCGGAGAGGTATCTTTGGGCCCACTCGGTAATACACATCACTTAAGCCTTACAAGCATTGCAACTAATGAGTTAGTTGCGGGATGATGTATTACGGAACGAGTAAACAGACTTGCCAGTAACGAGATTGAACTAGGTATTGAGATACCGACGATCGAATCTCGGGCAAGTAACATACCGATGACAAAGGGAACAACGTATGTTGTTATGCGGTCTGACCGATAAAGATCTTCATAGAATATGTGGGAGCCAATATGAGCATCCAGGTTCCGCTATTGGTTATTGACCGGAGACGTGTCTCAGTCATGTCTACATTGTTCTCGAACCCGTAGGGTCCGCACGCTTAAGGTTTCGATGACAGTTATATTATGAGTTCATGAGTTTTGATGTACCGAAGGAGTTCGGAGTCCCGGATGAGATCGGGGACATGATGAGGAGTCTCGAAATGGTCGAGACGTAAAGATCGATATATTGGACGACTATATTCGGACATCGGAAAGGTTCCGAGTGATTCGGGTATTTTTTTTGGAGTACCGGAGAGTTATGGGAATTCGCCGGGGAGTATATGGGCCTTATTGGGCCATACGGGAATAGAGGAGAGAGGCCAAAAGGAAGGAGGCGCGCGCCCCCCCTCTGGTCCGAATTGGACAAGGGGTGCAGCCCACTTTTCCTTGTTCCTCTCCCCCTCTTTCCTTCTCTCCTACTCCAACAAGGGAAGGAGGAGTCCTACTCCCGGTGGGAGTAGGACTCCCCCCTTGGCGCGCCCTCCTCCTAGGCCGGCCACCTCTTCCCTTGCTCCTTTATATACAGGGGCAGGGGGGCACCTCTAGATACAACAGTTGATCATTGATCTCTTAGCCGTGTGAGGTGCCTCCCTCCACCATAGTCCTCGATAATATTGTAGTGGTGCTTAGGCGAAGCCCTGCGACAGTAGAACATCAAGATCGTCACCACGCCATCATGCTGACGGAACTCTTCCCCGACATTCTGCTGGATCGGAGTCCAGGGATCGTCATCGAGCTGAACGTGTGCTAGAACTCGAAGGTGTCGTAGTTTCGGTGCTTGATCGGTCGGGTTGTGAAGACGTACGACTACATCAACTGTGTTGTGCTAACGCTTCCGCTTTCGGTCTACGAGGGTACGTGGACAACACTCTCCCCTCTCGTTGCTCTACATCACCATGATCTTGCGTGTTCGTAGGAAATTTCTGAAATTGCTACGTTCCCCAACAGTGGTATCCGAGCCTAGGTTTTATGCGTTGATGTTGTGCACGAATAGAACACAAGTGAGTTGTGGGCGATATAAGTCATACTGCTTACCAGCATGTCATACTTTGGTTCGGCGGTATTGATGGATGAAGCGGCCCGGACCGACATTACGCGTACGCTTACGCGAGACTGGTTCTACCGACGTGCTTTGCACACAGGTGGCTGGCGGGTGTCAGTTTCTCCAACTTTAGTTGAACCAAGTGTGGCTACGCCCGGTCCTTGCGAAGGTTAAAACAGCACCAACTTGACAAACTATTGTTGTGGTTTTGATGCGTAGGTAAGAACGGTTCTTGCTAAGCCCGTAGTAGCCACGTAAAACTTGCAACAACAATGTAGAGGACGTCTAACTTGTTTTTGCAGGGCATGTTGTGATGTGATATGGTCAAGACATGATGCTAAATTTTATTGTATGAGATGATCATGTTTTGTAACCGAGTTATCGGCAACTGGCAGGAGCCATATGGTTGTCGCTTTATTGTATGCAATGCAATCGCGCTGTAATGCTTTACTTTATCACTAAGCGGTAGCGATAGTCATGGAAGCATAAGATTGGCGAGACGACAACGATGCTACGATGGAGATCAAGGTGTCGCGCCGGTCACGATGGTGATCATGACGGTACTTCGGAGATGGAGATCACAAGTACAAGATGATGATGGCCATATCATATCACTTATATTGATTGCTTGTGATGTTTATCTTTTGTGCATCTTATCTTGCTTCGATTGACGGTAGCATTATAAGATGATCTCTCACTAAATTTTAAGATAAAATTGTTCTCCCTGAGTATGCACCGTTGCCAAAGTTCGTCGTGCCCAGACACCACGTGATGATCGGGTGTGATAAGCTCTACGTCCATCTACAACAGGTGCAAGCCAGTTTTGCACACGCAGAATACTCAGGTTAAACTTGACGAGCCTGGCATATGCAAATATGGCCTCGGAACACTGAGACCGAAAGGTCGAGCGTGAATCATATAGCAGATATGATCAACATAGTGATGTTCACCATTGAAAGCTACTCCATTTCACGTGATGATCGGTTATGGTTTAGTTGATGTGGATCACGTGATCACTTAGATGATTAGAGGGATGTCTATCTAAGTGGGAGTTCTTAAGTAATATGATTAATTGAACTTAAATTTATCATGAACTTAGTCCTAATAGTATTAGCATATCTATGTTGTAGATCAATAGCTCGCCTTGTTGCTTCCCTATGTTTATTTTGATATGTTCCTAGAGAAAAACTAAAGTTGAAAGATGTTAGTAGCAATGATGCGGATTGGATCCGTGATCTGAGGTTTATCCTCATTGCTACACAGAAGAATTATGTCCTTGATGCACCGCTAGGTGACAGACCTATTGCAGGAGCAGATGCAGACGTTATGAACGTTTAGCTAGCTCAGTATGATGACTACTTGATAGTTTAGTGCACCATGTTTAACGGCTTAGAATCGGGACTTCAAAGACGTTTTGAACGTCACAGACCATATGAGATGTTCCAGGAGTTGAAGTTAATATTTCAAGCAAATACCCGAGTTGAGAGATATGAAATCTCCAACAAGTTCTATAGCTAAAAGATGGAGGAGAATAGATCAAGCAGTGAGCATGTGCTCAGATTGTCTGGGTACTACAATCGCTTGAATCAAGTGGGAGTTAATCTTCCAGATAAGATAGTGATTGACATGATTCTCTAGTCACCATCACCAAGTTAGTTGAACTTCGTGATGAACTATAATATGCAAGGGATAACGGAAACGATTCCCAAGCTCTTCGTGATGCTGAATTCGACGAAGGTAGAAATCAAGAAAACCATCAATTGTTGATAGTTAACAAGACCACTAGTTTCAAGAAAAGGGCAAAGGGTGTTGGAAATATGCCCTAGATGCAATAATAAATTAGTTATTATTATATTTCCTTGTCCATGATAATCGTTTATTATCCATGCTAGAATTGTATTGATAGGAAACTCAGATACATGTGTGGATACATAGACAACACCATGTCCCTAGTAAGCCTCTAGTTGACTAGCTCGTTGATCAATAGATGGTTACGGTTTCCTGACCATGGACATTGGATGTCGTTGATAACGGGATCACATCATTAGGAGAATGATGTGATGGACAAGACCCAATCCTAAGCCTAGCACAAGATCGTGTAGTTCGTATGCTAAAGTTTTTCTAATGTCAAGTATCATTTCCTTAGACCATGAGATTGTGCAACTCCCGGATACCGTAGGAGTGCTTTGGGTGTGCCAAACGTCACAACGTAACTGGGTGGCTATAAAGGTGCACTACAGGTATCTCTGAAAGTGGTTGTTGAGTTGGCACGAATCGAGACTGGGATTTGTCACTCCGTGTAACGGAGAGGTATCTCTGGGCCCACTCGGCAGGACATCATCATAATGTGCACAATGTGACCTAGGAGTTGATCACGGGATGATGTGTTACGGAACGAGTAAAGAGACTTGCCGGTAACGAGATTGAACAAGGTATCTGGATACCGACGATCGAATCTCGGGCAAGTACTATACCGGTAGACAAAGGGAATTGTATACGGGATTGATTGAATCCTTGACATCGTGGTTCATCCGATGAGATCATCGTGGAGCATGTGGGAGCCAACATGGGTATCCAGATCCCGCTGTTGGTTATTGACCGGAGAGTTGTCTCGGCCATGTCTGCATGACTCCCGAGCCCGTAGGGTCTACACACTTAAGGTTCGATGACGCTAGGGTTATAGGGAATAGATGTACGTGGTCACCGAATGTTGTTCAGAGTCCCGGAAGAGATCCCGGACATCACGAGGAGTTCCGGAATGGTCCGGAGGTAAAGATTTATATATGGGAAGTCATCATACGGTCATCGGAATAATTCGGGGGTTACCGGTATTGTACCGGGACCACCGAAGGGGTTCCGAGGGTCCACCGGGAGGGTCCACCTACCCCGGAGGGCCCTATGGGCTGTGTGTGGAGAGGGACCAGCCCCTTAGTGGGCTGGGTGCCTCCCCCCTAGGGCCCATGCGCCTAGGGTTTGGGGGAACCCTAAAGGGGGGCGCCCCCTTGCCTTGGGGGGCAAGGCAACCCCCCTGGCCGCAGCCCCCTCCTCAGATTGGATCTGAGGGGGTCGGCCCCCCTCTCCCTTGCCCCTATATATATGTGGGGTATGGGAGGGCAGCCGCACCCAAGTTCTGGCATAGCCCTCCCCCTCTCCCAAGTCCTCCTCCTCTCCCGCGGTGCTTGGCGAAGCCCTACAGGATTGCCACGCTCCTCCTTCACCACCACGCCGTCGTGCTGCTGCTGGACGAAGTCTTCCCAAATCTCTCCTTCTCCCCTTGCTAGATCAAGGCGTGGGAGACGTCACCGGGCTGCACGTGTGTTGAACGCGGAGGCGCCGTTGTTCGGCGCTTAGATCGGAATCAACCGCGATCTGAATCGCTGCGAGTATGACTCCTTCATTCGTGTTCTTGCAACGCTTCCGCTTAGCGATCTACAAGGGTATGTAGATGCACTCTCCTTCCCCTCGTTGCTAGATTACTCCATAGATTGATCTTGGTGATGCGTAGAAAATCTTAAATTTCTGCTACGATCCCCAACAGTGGCATCATGAGCTAGGTCTATGCGTAGTTTCTATGCACGAGTAGAACACAAGTTGTTGTGGGCGTCGATTTTGTCAATTTACTTGCCGTTACTAGTCTTATCTTGATTCGGTGGCATCGTGGGATGAAGCGGCCCAGACCGACCTTACACGTACTCTTACGTGAGACAGGTTCCACCGACTGACATGCACTAGTTGCATAAGGTGGCTAGCGGGTGTCTGTCTCTCCCACTTTAGTCGGATTGGATTCGATGAAAAGGGTCCTTATGAAGGGTAAATAGAAATTGGCATATCACGTTGTGGTTTTGGCGTAGGTAAGAAACGTTCTTGCTAAGAAACCTATAGCAGCCACGTAAAAAATCTGCAACAACAATTAGAGGACGTCTAACTTGTTTTTGCAGCATATGCCGTGTGATGTGATATGGCCAAAAGGATGTGATGGATGATATATGTGCTGTATGAGATTGATCATGTTCTTGTAATATGAATCACGACTTGCATGTCGATGAGTATGACAACCGGCAGGAGCCATAGGAGTTGTCTTAATTTATTTATGATCTGCGTGTCAACTTAAATGTCATGTAATTACTTTACTTTATTGCTAAACCGTTAGCCATAGTAGTAGAAGTAATAGTTGACGAGACGACTTCATGAAGACACGATGATGGAGATCGTGATGATGGAGATCATGGTGTCATGCCGGTGACGATGATGATCATGGCGCCCCGAAGATGGAGATCAAAAGGAGCAAAATGATATTGGCCATATCATGTCACTATTTGATTGCATGTGATGTTTATCATGTTTTACATCTTATTTGCTTAGAACGACGGTAGCTTAAATAATATGATCCCTCGCAATAATTTCAAGAAAGTGTTCCCCCTAACTGTGCACCGTTGCGAAGGTTCGTTGTTTCGAAGCACCACGTGATGATCGGGTGTGATAGATTCTAACGTTCGAATACAACGGGTGTAAGCTAGATTTACACATGCAATACACTTAGGTTGAATTGACGAGCCTAGCATGTACAGACATGGCCTCGGAACACGGAAGACCGAAAGGTCGAACATGAGTCGTATAGAAGATACGATCAACATGAAGATGTTCACCGATGATGACTAGTCCGTCTCACGTGATGATCGGACACGGCCTAGTTGACTCGGATCATGTTTCACTTAGATGACTAGAGGGATGTCTATCTGAGTGGGAGTTCATTAAATAATTTGATTAGATGAACTTAATTATCATGAACATAGTCTAAATTGTCTTTGCAAATATGTTGTGGATAAATAGCTCACGCTTTAGCTCCCTGTTTTAATACGTTCCTAGAGAAAAGACTAAGTTGAAAGATATTGTAAGGATTGACGCGGACTAGGTCCGTTGCCTGAGGAGTGTCCTCACTGCTACATAGAAGGCTTATGTCTTTGATGCACCGCTCGGTGTGCCAACCCCTCCAGTGTCGTCTGTGGATGTTATGAACATCTGACAGATACGTCCTGATGACTACTTGATAGTTAAGTGCACCATACTTTACGGCTTAGAATCGGGATTCCAATGACGTTTTGAACGCCATAGAACATATGAGATGTTCCAAGAGCTGAAATTGGGATTTCAGGCTCATGCCCGTATTGAGAGGTATGAGACCTCTGACAAGTTCTTTGCCTACAAGATGGAGGAGAATAGCTCAGCTAGTGAGCATGTGCTCAGAATGTCTGGGTGCTACAATCACTTGAATCAAGTGGGAGTTAAACTTCCATATAAGATAGTGATTGATAGAGTTCTCTAGTCACTATCACTAAGCTACTAGATCTTCGTGATGAACTATGACATGCAAGGGATGGAGATGATCCCGGAGCTGTTCGCAGTGATTAAGACCGCAAAAGGTAGAAATCAAGAAGGAGCATAAAGTGTTGATGGTTTAACAAGACCACTGGTTTCAAGAAGGGCAAGGGCTAGAAGGGAAATTTCATGGATGGCAAACCAGTTGCCGCTCCAGTGAAGGAACCCAAGGTTGAACCCAAACCCGAGACTAAGTGCTTCTATTGTAAGGGGAACGGTCACTGGTAGCGGAACTAGCCCAAATGCATGGTAGATAAGAAGGCTGGCAACTTCAAGAAAGTATATACGTGTTATTAAGTGTACCTCACTAGTACTCCTGGTAGCACCTGGGTATTAGATACCGGTTCAGTTGCTGTTATTGGTGACTTGAAGCAAAAGCTACGGACTAAACGGAGACTGGCTAAGGGCGAGGTGACGATGTGTGTTGGAAGTGTTTCCAAAGTTGATGAGATCACCATCGCACGCTCCATCTGTCTTCGGGATTAGTATTGAACCTAGATAAATGTTATCAGGTGTCTACGTTGAGCATGAATATGATTAGATCATGTTCATTGCAATACGGTTATTCATTTAAGTTAGAGAATAATGGTTATTCTGTTTACATGAATAATACCTTTCATGGTCATGCACCCTATGTGAATGGTTCATTGAATCTCGATCGTGGTAATACACATGTTCACGCCAAAAGATGTAGAGTTAATAATGATAGTACCACTTTCTTGTGGCACTGCCGCTTAGGTCATATTGGCGTAAGATGCATGAAGAAACTCCATGTCGATGGATGTTTGGAGTCACTTGATTTTGAATCGCTTGACACATGCGAGCCATGCCTCATGGGCAGGATGACTAAGACCCCGTTTTTAGGTAAAATAAAACAGGCAAGTGACTTGTTGGGAATCATACATGCTGATGCATGTGATCCAATGAGAATTGAAGCGTGCGGTGGATATGGCTATTTTCTCATCTTCACTGACGATTTGAGTAGATATAGGTATATTTACTTAATGAAGCACAAGTCCGAAACATTTGAAAAGTTCAAGCGATTTCAGAGTGAAGTTAAGAACCATCATAACAAGAAGAGCAAATTCCTACGATCTGATCGATGAGAATTTCTGAGTTATGAGTTTGGCAATCACTTAAGACATTGTGGAATTGTTTCACAATTGAAGCCACCTAGAACACCACAGGGTAATGGTGTGTCCGGACGTCGTAATCGAACCTTATGAGATATGGTGCGATCTATGTTGTCTCTTACCGATCTACTGTTTTCATTTTGAGGTTATGCGTTAGAGACAGCTGCATTCACTTTAGATAGGACACCATCTAAGTCCGTTGAGACGACGTCGTGTGAACATTGGTTTGGCAAGAAACCAAAGCTGTTGTTTCTTAATGTTTGGGGCTGCGATGCTTAAGGCTTCAGCCGGAGAAGCTCGAACCCAAAGCGGACAAACACATCTTCATAGGATACCCAAAGGTGACAGTTGGGAACACCTTCTATCTCAGATTCGAGGGCAAATTGTTTGTCGCTAAGAACGGGTCCTTTCTCGAGAAGGAGTTTCTCTCGAAAGAATTGAGTGGGAGGAAGATAGAACTTGATGAGGTTGTCGAACCTTTACTTCAACCAGAGAGTGATGCAACACAGAAAGATGTTTTCTGTGGCACCTACGTCTGTTGAATAGGAAGTTAATGATAGTGATCATGAAGCTTCGGATCAAGTTGCTATCGAACCTCGTAGGTCGACAAGGATATGTACTACTCCTGAGTGGTACGGTAATCATGTCTTAGATATCATGTTGTTAGACAACAATGAACCTACGAGCTATGGAGAAGCGATGGTGGGCCCGTATTCTGACAAATGGTTAGAAGCCATGAAATCCGAGATAGGATCCATGTATCAAAAGAAAGTATGGACTTTGGTGGACTTGCCCGATGATCGGCAAGCCATTGAGATAAATGGATCTTTAAGAAGAAGACGGACGTGGGCGGTAATGTTACCGTCTATGAAGCTCGACTTGTGGGAAAGAGTCTTTTCACAAGTTCAAGGAGTTGACTACGATGGGAATTTCTCACCCGTAGCGATGCTTAAGTCCGTCGGAATCATGTTAGCATTAGCTGTATTTTTCGATTATGAAATCTGACAGATGGATGTCAAAAACAAGTTTCCTTACCAGTTTTCGTAAGAAAGAGTTGTATGTGATACAATCAAAGTTTTGTCGATCCTAAGGATGCTAAAAGGTATGCTGGCTCCAGCGATCCTTCTATGGACTAGAGCAAGCATCTCGGAGTCAGAATATATGCTTTGATGGAGTGATCAAAGCTTTTAGGTTTATAAAATGTTTGCTAGAAACTTGTATTTACAAGAAAGTGAGTGGGAGCACTACAACATTTCTGATAAGTATATGTGGATGACATATTGTTGATCCGAAATAATGTAGAATTTCTGGAAAGCATAAACGGTTGTTTGAAGAGTGATTTTCAAAGGAAGACCTGGATAAAGCTGCTTACATATTGGGCATCAAGATCTATAGAGATAGATCAAGACGCCTGATGATACTTTCAAAGAACGCACACCTTGACATGATTTTGAAGGAGTTCAAAATAGATCAGTCAAAGAAGGGATTCTTACCTGAGTTGTAAGGTGTGAAGTTGAGTAAGACTCAAAGCTTGACCACGGCAGAAGAAAGAGTAAGGACGAAGGTCGTCCCCTATGCTTTTGTCATAGGCTCTATACGGTATGCCATGCTGAGTACCGCACCTGATGTGTGCCTTGCCACATGTCTGGCAAGAGGGTACAAAGGTGATCTAGGAGTGGATCACCAGATAGCGATCAAAATTATCCTTAGAGGAATAAGGAAATGTTTCTCGGTTATGGAGGTCATAAAGAGTTAAACGTAAAGAGTTACCTCGATGCAAGCTTAACACCTATCCAGCTAGCTCTGAGTAGAGATACCAGATGCGTATAATGGAGCAACAATTTGGAATAGCTCCAAGTGGAACGCGGTAGCAGCATCTACGGTATGACATAAAGTTTTGCGAAATACATAGGGATCTGAATATTGTAGACCCGTTGACTACAACCTCTCTCACAAGCATAACATGATCAAACCCAGAACTCATTGAGTGTTAATCACGTAGTGATGTGAACTAGATTATTGACTCTAGTAAACTCTTTGGATGTTGGTCACATGGCGATGTAACCTATGAGTGTTAATCACATGGCGATGTGAACTAGATTATTGACTCTAGTGCAAGTGGGAGACTGTTGGAAATATGCCCTAGAGGCAATAATAAATTAGTTATTATTATATTTCCTTGTCCATGATAATCGTTTATTATCCATGCTAGAATTGTATTGATAGGAAACTCAGATACATGTGTGGATACATAGACAACACCATGTCCCTAGTAAGCCTCTAGTTGACTAGCTTGTTGATCAATAGATGGTCACGGTTTCCTGACCATGGACATTGGATGTCGTTGATAACGGGATCACATCATTAGGAGAATGATGTGATGGACAAGACCCAATCCTAAGCCTAGCACAAGATCGTGTAGTTCGTATGCTAAAGCTTTTCTAATGTCAAGTATCATTTCCTTAGACCATGAGATTGTGCAACTCCCGGATACCGTAGGAGTGCTTTGGGTGTGCCAAACGTCACAACGTAACTGGGTGGCTATAAAGGTGCACTACGGGTATCTCCGAAAGTGTCTGTTGAGTTGGCACGAATCGAGACTGGGATTTGTCACTCCGTGTAACGGAGAGGTATCTCTGGGCCCACTCGGCAGGACATCATCATAATGTGCACAATGTGACCAAGGAGTTGATCACGGGATGATGTGTTACGGAATGAGTAAAGAGACTTGCCAGTAACGAGAATGAACAAGGTATCGGGATATCGACGATCGAATCTCGGGCAAGTACTATACCGGTAGACAAAGGGAATTGTATACGGGATTGATTGAATCCTTGACATCGTGGTTCATCCGATGAGATCATCGTGGAGCATGTGGGAGCCAACATGGGTATCCAGATCCCGCTGTTGGTTATTGACTGGAGAGTTGTCTCGGCCATGTCTGCATGACTCCCGAGCCCGTAGGGTCTACACACTTAAGGTTCGATGACGCTAGGGTTATAGGGAATAGATGTACTTGGTCACCGTATGTTGTTCGGAGTCCCGGATGAGATCCCGGACATCACGAGGAGTTCCGGAATGGTCCGGAGGTAAAGATTTATATATGGGAAGTCATCATACGGTCACCGGAATAATTCGGGGGTTACCGGTATTGTACCGGGACCACCAAAGGGGTTCCGGGGGTCCACCGGGAGGGTCCACCTGCCCTGGAGGGCCCTATGGGCTGTGTGTGGAGAGGGAACAGCCCCTTAGTGGGTTGGGCGCCTCCCCCTAGGGCCCACGCGCCTAGGGTTTGGGGGAACCCTAAAGGGGGGCGCCCCCTTGCCTTAGGGGGCAAGGCAACCCCCCTGGCCGCCGCCCCCTCCTCAGATTGGATCTGAGGGGGCCGGCCCCCCCTCTCCCTTGCCCCTATATATATGTGGGGGATGGGAGGGCAGCCGCACCCAAGTTCTTGCGCAGCCCTCCCCCTCTCCCAAGTCCTCCTCCTCTCCCGCGGTGCTTGGCGAAGCCCTGCAGGATTGCCACGCTCCTCCTTCACCACCACACAGTTGTGCTGCTGCTGGACGGAGTCTTCCCAAACCTCTCCTTCTCCCCTTGCTAGATCAAGGCGTGGGAGACGTCACCGGGCTGCACGTGTGTTGAACGCGGAGGCGCCATTGTTCAGCGCTTAGATCGGAATGAACCGTGATCTGAATCGCTGCGAGTACGACTCCTTCATCCGCGTTCTTGCAACGCTTCCGCTTAGCGATCTACAAGGGTATGTAGATGCACTCTCCTTCTCCTCATTGCTAGATTACTCCATAGATTGATCTTGGTGATGCGTAGAAAATTTTAAATTTCTACTACGATCCCCAACAAAGGGAAGAAGGGGAACTTCAAGAAGAACGGCAAGCGAGTTGCTGCTCAAGTGAAGAAGCCCAAGTCTGGACCTAGGCCTGAGACTGAGTGCTTCTACTGCAAAGGAACTGGTCACTGGAAACGGAACTGCCCCAAGTATTTGGCGGATAAGAAGGATGGCAAAGTGAACAAAGGTATATTTGATATACATGTTATTGATGTATACTTTACTAGTGTTTATAGCAACCCCTAAGTATTTGATACTAGTTCCGTTGCTATGATTAGTAACTCAAAATGGGAGTTGCAGAATAAACAGAGACTAGTTAAGGGTGAAGTGACGATGTGTGTTGGAAGTGGTTCCAAGATTGATATGATCATCATCGCAGACTCCCTATACTTTCGGGATTAGTGTTGAACTTAAATAAGTGTTATTTGGTGTTTGCGTTGAGCATGAATATGATTTGATCATGTTTATTGCAATACGATTATTCATTTAAGTTAGAGAACAATTGTTGTTCTGTTTACATGAATAAAACCTTCTATGGTCATACACACCAACGAAAATGATTTGTTGGATCTCGATTGTAGTGATACACATATTCATAATATTGAAGCCAAAAGGTGCAAACTTAATAATGATAGTGCAACTTGTTTGTGGCACTGCCGTTTAGGTCATATTGGTGTAAATCGCATGAAGAAACTCCATGCTGATGGGATTTTGGAATCACTTGATTATGAATCACTTGATGCTTGCGAACCATGCCTTATGGGCAAGATGACTAAAACTCCATTGTCTGGAACAATGGAGCAAGCCACTGGCTTATTGGAAATAATACGTACTGATGTATGCGTTCCGATGAGTGTTAAGGCTCGTGGTAGGTATCGTTATTTTCATACCTTCACAGATGATTTGAGCAGATATGGGTATATCTACTAGATGAAACATAAATCTGAAACATTTGAACAGTTCAAAGAATTTCAGAGTGAAGTGGAAAATCATCATGACAAGAAAATAAGGTTTCTATGATCTGATCGCGGAGACAAATATTTGAGTTACGAGTTTGGTCTTCAATTAAAACAATGTGGAATAGTTTCACAAATTCGTGCCACCTGGAACACCACAGCATAATGGTGTGTCCGAACGTCATAACCGTACTTTATTAGATATGGTGCGATCTATGATGTCTCTTACCGATCTACCACTATCGTTTTGGGGTTATGCATTAGAGACAACTGCATTCACGTTAAATAGGGCACCATCGAAATTTGTTGAGACGACACCGTATGAACTATGGTTTGGCAAGAAACCTAAGCTGTCGTTTCTTAAAGTTTGAGGTTGCAATGCTTATGTGAAAAAGTTTCAACCTGATAAGCTCAAACCCAAATCGGAGAAGTGCGTCTTCATAGGATACCCAAAGGAGACAATTGGGTACACCTTCTATCACAAATCCGAAGGCAAGACATTCGTTGCTAAGAATGGATCCTTTCTAGAGAAGGAGTTTCTCTCGAAAGAAGTGAGTAGGAGGAAAGTAGAACTTGATGAGGTAACTGTACCTGCTCCCTTATTGAAAAGTAGTTCATCACAGAGAATCTGTTCCTGTGACTACTACACCAATTAGTGAGGAAGTTAATTATGATGATCATGTAACTTCAGATCAAGTTACTACCGAACCTCGTAGGTAAACCAGAGTGAGATCCGCACCAGACTGGTACGGTAATGCTGTTCTGAAGGTCATGTTACTTGACCATGACAAGCCTACGAACTATGAGGAAGCGATGATGAGCCCAGATTCCGCGAAATGGCTTGAGGCCATGAAATCTGAGATGAGATCCATGTATGAGAACAAAGTATGGACTTTGATTGACTTGCCCAATGATCGGCGAGCCATTGAGATTAAATGGATCTTCAAGAGGAAGACGGACGCTGACAGTAGTGTTACTATCTACAAAGCTAGAATTGTCGCAAAAAGGTTTTCGACAAGTTCAAGGTGTTCACTACGATGAGAGTTTCTCACTCGTATCTATGCTTAAGTCTGTCCGAATCATGTTAGCAATTGCCGCATTTTATGAAATCTGGCAAATGGATAAACAAAACTGCATTCCTTAATGGATTTATTAAAGAAGAGTTGTATATGATGCAACCAGAAGGTTTTGTCAATCCTAAAGGTACTAACAAAATATGCAAGCTCCAGCGATCCATCTATGGACTGGTGCAAGCATCTCAGAGTTGGAATATACGCTTTGATAAGTTGATCAAAGCATATAGTTTCATACAGACTTGCGGTGAAGCATGTATTTACAAGAAAGTGAGTGGGAGCACTACAACATTTCTAATAAGTATATGTGAATGATATATTGCTGATCGGAGATAATGTAGAATTATTCTGCAAAGCATAAATGAATGTTTGAAAGGAGTTTTTCAAAGAAAGACATTGGTGAAGCTGCTTACATATTGAGCATCAAGATCTATAGAGATAGATCAAGACGCTTGATAAGTTTTTAAATGAGTACATACCTTGACAAGATTTTGAAGTAGTTCAAAATGGAACAGTCAAAGAAGGAGTTCTTGCCTGTGTTACAAGGTGTGAAGTTGAGTAAGACTCAAAACCCGACGACGGCAGAAGATAGAGAGAGAATGAAAGTCATTCCCTATGCCTCGGCCATAGGTTCTATAAAGTATGCCATGCTGTGTACCAGACCTATTGTGTACCCTGCCCTAAGTTTGGCAAGGGAGTACAATAGTGATCTAGGAGTAGATCACTGGACATTGGTCAAAATTATCCTTAGTGGAATAAAATATATGTTTCTCAATTATGGAGGCGACAAAAGGTTCGTCGTAAAGGGTTACGTCGATGCAAATTTTGACACTGATCCAGATGACTCTAAATCTCAATCTGGATACATGTTGAAAGTGGGAGCAATTAGCTAGAGTAGCTCTGTGCAGAGCATTGTTGACATAGAAATTTGCAAAATACTTACGGATCTGAATGTGGCAGACCCGTTCACTAAACTTCCCTCACAAGCAAAACATGATCACACCTTAGTACTCTTTGGGTATTAATCACCTAGCAATGTGAACTAGATTATTGACTCTAGTAAACCCTTTGGGTGTTGGTCACATGACGATGTGAACTATGGGTGTTAATCACATGGTGATGTGAACTATTGATGTTAAATCACATGGCGATGTGAACTAGATTATTGACTCTAGTGCAAGTGGGAGACTTAAGGAAATATGCCCTAGAGGCAATAATAAAGTTATTATTTATTTCCTTATATCATGATAAATGTTTATTATTCATGCTAGAATTGTATTAACCGGAAACATGATACATGTGTGAATACATAGACAAATAGAGTGTCACTAGTATGCCTCTACTTGACTAGCTCGTTGATCAAAGATGGTTAAGTTTCCTAGCCATTGACATGGGTTGTCATTTGATTAATGGGATCACATCATTAGGAGAATGATGTGATTGACTTGACCCATTCCGTTAGCTTAGCACTTGATCATTTAGTTTGTTGATATTGCTTTCTTCATGACTTATACATGTTCCTATGACTATGAGATTATTCAACTCCCGTTTACCGGAGGAACACTTTGTGTGCTACCAAACGTCACAACGTAACTGGGTGATTATAAAGGTGCTCTACAGGTGTGTCCGAAGGTACTTGTTGGGTTGGCGTATTTCGAGATTAGGATTTGTCACTCTGATTGTCGGAGAGGTATCTCTTGGCCCACTCAGTAATACACATCACTTAAGCCTTGCAAGCATTGCAACTAATGAGTTAGTTGCGGGATGATGTATTACGGAACGAGTAAAGAGACTTGCCAGTAACGAGATTGAACTAGGTATTGAGATACCGACGATCGAATCTCGAGCAAGTAACATACCGATGACAAAGGGAACAACGTATGTTGTTACGTGGTCTGACTGATAAAGATCTTCGTAGAATATGTGGGAGCCAATATGAGCATCCAGGTTCCGCTATTGGTTATTTACCGGAGACGTCTCTCGGTCATGTCTACATTGTTCTCGAACCCGTAGGGTCCGCACGCTTAAGGTTTCGATGACAGTTATATTATGAGTTTATGAGTTTTGATGTACCGAAGGAGTTTGGAGTCCTGGATGAGATCGGGGACATGACGAGGAGTCTCGAAATGGTCAAGACGTAAAGATCGATATATTGGACGACTATATTCGGACATCGGAAAGGTTCCGAGTGATTCGGGTATTTTTTTGGAGTACCGGAGAGTTATGGGAATTCGCCGGGGAGTATATGGGCCTTATTGGGCCATACGGGAATAGAGGAGAGAGGCCAAAAGGAAGGAGGCGCGCGCCCCCCCTCTGGTCCGAATTGGACAAGGGGTGCAGCCCACTTTTCCTTGTTCCTCTCCCCCTCTTTCCTTCTCTCCTACTCCAACAAGGGAAGGAGGAGTCCTACTCCCGGTGGGAGTAGGACTCCCCCCTTGGCGCGCCCTCCTCCTAGGCCGGCCACCTCTCCCCTTGCTCCTTTATATACAGGGGCAGGGGGGCACCTCTAGATACAACAGTTGATCATTGATCTCTTAGCCGTGTGTGGTGCCTCCCTCCACCATAGTCCTCGATAATATTGTAGTGGTGCTTAGGCGAAGCCCTGCGACAGTAGAACATCAAGATCGTCACCACACAGTCGTGCTGACGGAACTCTTCCCCGACATTCTGCTGGATCAGAGTGTGGGGATCGTCATCGAGCTGAACGTGTGCTAGAACTCAAAGGTGCCATAGTTTCGGTGCTTGATCGGTCGGGCTGTGAAGACGTACGACTACATCAACCGCGTTGTGCTAACGGTTCCGCTTTCGGTCTATGAGGGTACGTGGACAACACTCTCCCCTCTCGTTGCTATGCATCACCATGATCTTGCGTGTGCGTAGGAAATTTTTGAAATTGCTACGTTCCCCAACACGATGCACTCATCACAAGGCATTGCATGACAAGCTAAGCATACTATCAGCAAGAAGACATGTTCAAGAAGCTAAACATAGCAAGAACAATCTCATAGCATGCATGGATCAACTACAACAACCTTGGCAAAAATTGATTAACACGTAAACAATCTGCCAGGAACATTTTATAGCAAAAGTAGAGCAAGCTTGAGTCATGCTAGGGCACTCCATAAATGCAAACAGGGGCATGGATGGATAGAGCACAACCATATGCCCGAATCATCCTTACTGAACATACTCAAAAGAAGAATGGATCTCTCTGTAGCAACATGAATACATGGCATAAAAATAACAGCAGAGAAATGACTTAGTGAAATTCTAAGTCTCCGAAATAAGCAATATTATGAGAGCTACTTTGCATGCATGTGCTAGTCACCACATTGATCCCAAAAATACATGGCATACATGCCTGTGAAAATGATATGGCATAGCCCAAAACACATGTAGAGCTCATGCTCATATGCAGCACACAATAATCATGACAAAAATGACAAATGCTCATAATCTGCTAAGAAACATGAACTAACATTTTATAGCACTCTTGCAACAACAATTTGGGCATCAAGATGGACTCAAACAAGCATGGCTCAATAGAACAAAATAAAAAGCACATCCTAATGAACATTTTGATATATCATAAATGCAAAACGGATCTATGGATGAGGAGTTATGACATGTTGAACAATGCTTGAAAATAACACAGATATGGGACTTGGCAGAAATTTAGACCTCGCGGGAAAAGTCAACGCGGGACGGGCTCGACCCGGGACGGAGGGATCCGGGCAGGGCGAGGCGTTTGGTACGGGGATCTCGTGGATCCAG